>NC_056734.1:782659318-782741818 GCF_019279795.1 Protopterus annectens
AATCAATTTGCTGTTACTTTGCCTAGAATTGGAGTAAGCTTGAGAGAAAACAAGGATTTTTTGCAAGCTATGTCACTGGCTTTTATTTTCTGTATTGCAAAGGCAATCTTAGTCACTTGCAACTGTAGTAGCTAAATTAGAGACTAAGGCTATCCTGGAGTAACCTGTTACTTGGTCAAGTATTAAAAGTAATTCAACAAAGCTGATGACCTGACTATCTATATGATTGCTATAAACAACTATGAGCAAGAAACCAGCAATTAGAGAAAGTAGTTGACTCCTGAATTATTTTGCATTACCCTAACATATATTTCTTCCCATTCTGGGGCTTCTGTAACCTGAAGAAGTCCACCTATATGTTTGCAGGGGTCCCCTACACATGATCAGAATTTCAGAAAACTGAAACCCTTATGGCCAAGATCATATGTTCGACTTTTGAAATCTCAACCATGCAGAATTTGCATCTCCGTATAGTGCAGAATGGGAAGATTTGTGATCTCAGAGTTGGTATATTTAAACTGCAGGGGGTGTGGGGGGCACAGCACCACACGGGGTGTAGCACATGTAGGTAGGTTTTTGTTTTGTTTTGTTTGTTTTTTTAGATGCTTGAAATTTCAAAAGTTGAACATATGGTCTCAGCCATATGGGTTTCAGCTTTCTGAAATTTTGATCATGTATAGTAGACTCGTTTGCAGTCATCTAAACTAAGTACTAATTTCAAAATGTTCATGGTGGCTTAGCTGATTATTTTAAATGCTGAGCAACAGAAATGGGACACAGTCTTTCTAATTACCTGAGAGAAAGGCTTATGATAATAACATATGTTAACACTGATGGGAGAACTAGTCACAATCTAACTACCATCTAACTCATTTTACTGGCACACCTTCTTATTAGATGTATCTAACACAAGCTACTTAACACATGAGCTTAGAAGATGTAGCTGGTTAAGATTTTATGTTATTTCTCAAGCAGCAGTCCTTGTTATAATGATCTAGGACAGGCAGTTTTTTTCCTATAATAAGGCCATTGCAGGTGGCCCTATTATAATTCTGCCCCAAAGCATATATGACTCAGTGGGTTTATGGGATCCATATTACAGCCATCAGTTGCATTCCCCTTGGCAGGCTGGGCACAAGCTAAAATGTCACTGGAAGCTAACCGTCTTATTGAGTTAGAAAAGTTCACAAAGAAACCAGTTAATTCACCATATATAAAAACTAGAATGAAAGAAAGCAAATGTTAAAAACACATAACTTTTATTCCATGAAAAAGAACCACAGAAAGTGCTTTCGTACAAACAGGAGTTATTCAATCTGTGAGTAATACAAACTAAAGAAGCTATTCAAAGCCTAAAATGTCATGTGACTAATCATATAACTCACTTAATGCTGCAAATCTCTTATTTTGAAACAATTTTTTAAATTTCTACATCACTAGTACCAGGTTTGAGGCAGGCATCAGTTTTAGCCTGCCACATATATTCCCTCCAATCCAAAACATCTTCAGGTATCTTCTTGCCATATATTGAATTCCCTGGTCCAATACAGCAAATTAAAAAAAAAGTCACCCTCAAATAAAGAATAAACTTGTATGTAATGCAGGCTGCTAAAAATGTTCAAAACGCATGAGGCAGAGTATTTTAATGTACTGTAACCATTATGTAGTATGTATCACATATTTAGGCAAAGTAATACCCTGCCTAGTGTTTACAACATTGTGCTCATGTACAGTTTCCCTGCATACATGGCTACTAACTCTGTAGATTCCAGGCTGTCAGCTTGATTATTAAGCAAATGAGGCTGAAACTTAGTACATTTGTTGAATCACAAAAAAGTGTAACCCTGTAGAGATGTTCACATTGTGTAAGCAACTACACAGTGTTTTTGTTTCCAATGGATGTCAACAGTGAGTGATGATATCAGGGGTGTGTGTCAGCTTCCCTCTTCTTTCTTTTCTTAACATGTTTGCACATTGGTTCTCTTAGTGCACCCATGGGAAAAGGAGCAATAAAAAGCTAGTTTCAGTGTGCTTGTTATGTAACTATTACTGTGATAGCACAGGTATCTGAAGGGCTATAGTCTCAATGGTCCTAGGTTTGCGTATAGGATGCACAAGCTTTACTTCACATTTTATGTCCATGTTTGTGCAGTATCAGGAAAATGGAGATAACAATGAGAATTTTGCTTATGCTTATCTTATTTATGTGGCAGTGGCAGAGCTGCATGAATGTGTATCTAGGGCACTACTAACCACTCAGCAGGTGAGTTAAATTCACACTAATTACAGCCTAAGCAGATTAATTGCATCTTAATTAGCCAATACCACATAATGGATCTATTTAACACATGTATAATGCATCCATGTAGCCTACAGTCTTATTTTTCCTCAATACCATTTGAGTAGAGATTTACAAATTTTAACTGAGATAACACTAGGGGCTTCTGCAGCTATTCACATCTACACATGTGCTAGAGGCTAAAGCCAATGCTGCTGTTGATGCTGACATGAAGACTAGGCCAAGAATGAGAAGATTGTTCAGGCCCAGGTAACTTTCCAGGTGCTACATGAGCTGGAGATTGTAGAGTGCTACAGGGTAGACAGGGACATATTACAAGAGGGCTGTGAGCTCTGCCACCCTCAATTCACAGCCAGACCCAACCGAGGGGAGCTCATCCTAGTGGAAACTAAGGTATGTGTAGGCCTTAGAATATTAGATACAGGTGCTTTTCAAAGACTAACTGGGGATATGATGGGTGTGTCATAGGCATCAGCATTTAAACCTTTCCCTCTGTCACTCTGTAATTCTAAAATCCATTTGGTTTCAATGCATTCTGTTTTGGCAGAGGGTGGGCACAGCAATGGGTACACCTTCTGCCAATAGCTATGCAAACCTAGTGCTAGTTTACTGGGATACACTCTGTGTCTTTAATGGAGCAACCTTTTTAAGTAGTATAGTCCATACTATGCCAAGTTGGTGGATGATATATTTTTTGTATGGGCAGGTTCTGTTTCTATGCTGCATGATTTTGTTGCATACCTGCAACAGACAATTGAGTTCATATGATTTACCCTTAAGTCGTCTACAGAGAATATTGAGTTTTTAGATGTTAAACTCATGAAGAAACTGAATGGTTTAGGCACTCGAGTTTACAAAACAACTTGTAAAAATGTAGTAATTTAGACAGGCAGAGTATGCACCCACAATGTATTCCCAGGAATGTCTTAAAAGGATAATTTCTTAGGTATGCCAGGCCCAATGCAGATGATGAATGTATGGTATCTGCTTTTGGTGAGCTGGCAAATGATTTTAGCAGTAGAGGCTACCAACAGCATGTGACAGATATAGAACAGCAAGAGCTCTAATAGGAATACCCAGGCCAAACCATATTTCTCTTATCAAGACCCAGAGGCTAACAGTTCCAGGGTGTCACAAGAAGACACTCTGAGAATGAGCATTACCTTTTCAAATGCACTGTCTGTGGAATTATTAAAAAACACTGGCATGTTCTTATATTTGATGACAGAAAGAAAACTATTTTAGGTGAGGCTCCTAAATTTTGTTTTAAGAACAATACTTCTTTGAGAAAAATGTTGTGCTATAAACCTGTTCAGAAAAAAAACAAGAATTACTATTGGAATACATCCTTGTACAGATTGCAATATATGTCAGTTTACTGAAGCTACTGACAGTTTTGAGCATCCTGAGACTAAGCAAGTTTATAAATTCAATTTCTTTGCAAATTGTAAAATCTGTAATCTTGTTTATTTAGCTAGCAGCACTGCTTTTAAAAGTTTTAATGTTGGTAGAACTAACAGAGCTTTGATAGACCATGTACATGAATACATTAATGATGCGTCTAGAAAAGATAAAACAAATGCACTGTCAAAACATATTTTAGTTGCTTGAAGTACTCATAAGTTTAAGTTTATCGTCCTACAACTTTTTAATGTCAGCATTAGAGGTGGTGATGTCAGCACTAAAACAGAATGTATTGAAAGTAAATGGATTTTAGAATTATAAAGTGACAGAGGGAAAGATATAAATGACCATATTCCTTTAAGACCCCTGCTTAGGTCACGTGACCTTAACAGGTAGACCTGAAACTGTGTGTATTTAAGAAGCATTCTATGCCTGTTTTATTAAATCTGAATAAGCACCTGTATAGGTGTGAAAGCACTTCTCTTTTTCTTGGATGTTTTTAACATTTTTTAGCAGTTTTTTTATGCTGTTTTATTAAACTGTGGAACTGCTACTTCATTGGATTCAGCCATGTTCACCAGTTATTTTCCTACTTGGATTGTTTGACTTGTGTTTAACCAGTCTTCATCTGTCTGCCATGGATTGCCTTTCTTGATTAGGAAATGTACCTTTTCTAAACTGCAATGTGATCTCAAAGGTGGTATATTTAATTTGTGGGGATGTGTGGGGTACAGCCCCCCACATGGGGGTGCAGGGGGCTTGCCCCCCTTTGGAAAAGTTGAAACAAGTGTGTTTGTAGGTTTAGTTATGCTTGAGGTGGAGGGAGTATTACTAATGTTTGCTTTGTAACATTCAACGTTATGGGAGGCAAGGATTTAAATTTTCAGTGTTATGTGGTTTCTTTGTTCTAAATTTTCAGTGTTCTGTGCTTTTGACATTATGGTGTCGATGTTTTGTGGTTCCACATTATAGTAATTCAGTATTTTGAAGTAGATCCATATATATATATATATATATATGTATAGTATACACACACACACACGCACACACACACACACACACACACACACACACACACACACACACACACACACACACACACACACACACACACACACACACACACACACACACACACACACAGATACACATGGATCCACTTTTAAATTTCGAACTTTCAGTATGTCGACTTTCTTCAAACCATTTAAATGGAAATTGATGTAAACTGAGGAATGGTATATTTACCATTTTCTTCATTGTAGTGCAATCTCAGAGTTGGTATATTTAATTAGCAGGGAGGTGTGGGAGGCACAGGGGGGGAATCCCCCTGCAAAAATGTAAAAATAGATTTTTTTTGTTTTTATTTTTATTTTTTTATTTAAATTTCAAAGTTTCAAAACTTCGATTTTATGGTCATATATATATAGATATAGATATATATACATATATATATATATATATATATATATATATATATATATATATATATATATATGTATATGTATATGGGCCTACTGTATATAATCAAAAACTTCCGCGAACATCGGTTCAACGAACGGATAAAGAACAGAAAAACATGCCCCCCACACCCCCTACTTAAATATACTGACTCTATGATTGCACTACAGTGGAGAAACACGTAAATTCCCTTTCCATACTGTAGTGTGCTTTGGAACCTGTCTTCCTTAATGATTCGTTAAACCGTACTTTGCGGAAGTGCACTTTTGCTTAAGTGTACTTTCGCGTAACCGAGGATCCACTGTTCATTTTCGAACAAGCGGATTTTCGGTCTTTAAAAGTCATTTGAACTATGCTAGTACTCTAAACATACGCATACATATGAAATGATACTTGTAATATGAAGAAGATGTCTGAATATCTTTATGCACCATTTGGAATTGATTTTGAATTACTTTTTACTATTAGATTCTTTGTTGGGGTGCTTTCTGTGTAGAGAATGAATGTTCTTGTGAATGCAAGATTTTTCTTTGTGTCCTGTAGTTTCTTCCCACCTCCCAAACATCATACAATATAAACAAAAACATTCAAGCAGATTCTCTAAGGCTACCTGCACATACTGCAAGTGAGCACTAATCTGTTCAGTATACTTAACATCTAACTACTGTGAGCAGTGAACTATTCATACTGCATGTATAAAGCTCAGGCTGGATCATAAAATTAAACAGCTACATTGTACAGTGCATGACAATGCACAGAATCTAAAATTGTTGACATGGCCATACCTCACAGCACATTGCAGGTTTCCAACATTTACAGCCATGTCAGCTTTGCTGTCATTTTATGTTCAAGAAGTTCATTTTTGAGGTACCACAATGGTTCATCTATGCAAACAACTCTTATGGTTAATGAACAACAGAAGACCTTGATAACTTCACTGTCAGAAACCTGACTGAAATTTAGCTATCACCACACTTTCTTATCAGCCATGACTGTATTAGTAAAATACATTTGTCAAAAATTATGCTATAGTTAATAAAACATTTAGGATTTTTTTATGTGATGTCAGTCATACAGTTCAATATCATTCATCTTATGTGTAGCAATCTGTACATTATTCCTAAATCCCTAATGTGTCAGAAAGTAATCCTCAGGTATAGTTATACTGATTCAGTTGCAACAGATTTAAGCACTGAAAAGATGGAGATAGGCCAAAGCCATTTCTGCTTAATTCAAATTAGCCTAAACCTAGAGAGGGTGCATTAAACACTTAAAATAATAATTAATAAGTGCAATAGCAACTGGTAAAATAACACAATTATAATGCTAATAAAATAATTATTAAATAACAATAAATCCTAATTAATAGTCACTGATTGTAAAATTACAATTGATGCTAAATATAAAATTGTCAAAATGACTCTATAACCAAGTCTCAGAAAAAGAAAGCTTGTTTGAAATTCTTCGGTTTTGATGGTTCACTCAAAATATTCTACAGTTGCTGCACAGGGCAGTACCTCATAGCACACTGTGGATCTCCAACATTTGAGGTAGCACAGTGATTTCCTATTGCAAGTTCAAATGTTTTAATGGTTAGGATTTAATAGGAATATTGTCTGCTCTTGATCTAGATAACTGTTTTGCTCACATTCATCTTTTAAGCTATTTCATGGTGATCCATACCTCAAATGTTACAAAAAAGATAACTTAAGTCTCAAACACTTATAGTAATAAAATGTATTTATTGATTGATTTATTTTATTATTTATTAACCAGGTAAGTGGAATGGTCTGAGGACAACTACGCAGGTAAAAGCTGCACTCTCTAAAGTCAAAAACACAGCAACCATGGGACTGGACAACATCCCAGGCTGCGTTTTACATGAACTTCAGAACGAAATGGCTCCCCACTCAAGCACCATGTTCAATAATAGCCTCGCTTCAGGCTTTGTGCCCACTGAATGGTGCACAGCAACAGTTATCCCACTCCACAAAGGGGGAGCCACCACTGATCCTGGGAACTATTGACCTATTAGCCTGATGAGCCTGGTCTGCAAGGCCATGGAACATATCATGATGGAACTCGTAAACAAAGACATTGGTAACTTCCAAACTCTGGATCCCACCCAGTTTGGGTTTGTGAAAGGTAGATCATGCCTTCTGAACCTGATTGACTTCTTTGAGGCAGTCACCAAAGCCGTAGATGAGGGTAAGGTGGTTTACACAGCCTATCTTGACCTCGCCAAGGCTTTTGATACCATTCCCCATTCTGGAATTATAGCTAAACTCACTGAACTAGGTATAAATCCCTATGTCACAAGATGAGTTGCCAGCTGGCTCACTGACAGAACCCACAATGTAAAAGTTGCAGACTCCAAATCTGACCTCAAAGCAGTGACAAGTGGAGTACCACAGAGTTCCGTCCTGGGGCCTCTCCTGTTTGGTATATAGATTCTGTGAAGTACAGGCTAACACAGAAGGCCTCTGGCTAATGAAATTCCCAGATGACTGCAAACTAGGAGCCATAGTCAAGTCCCCAAATGATGTGGACATCCTACAGAAGGGCCTCGCTGAGACAGATTCCTGGTGTCAGAGCCATGGCCTCAAGCTCAATGCCAAAAAGTGCAGTGTCATCCCCTTTGGCAAAAACTCTGTACCCATGAACTACCACATTGGCAGCAATCTACTTAACACCGAATGTGTGATAAGAGACCTTGGGACCCAGGTGGACAGTAGTTTCTCCTTTGATAGTCACATCGCCACAGTAGTCAGGAAGTGCTTCTATGTGGCACACCTCATCATAAAAGGGTTCTCATCCAGGAAAAAAGAGGTAATTGTTCCCCTCTACTCGACACTCATTAGACCCATTATAGAGTACAACGCCCCTTTTGGAATGTACCTCACAAGACATCTGCAGCAGCTGGAAAGGCCACAGAAGTACCTCATAAAGAGGATTACTGGCCTCAAACAAATGCCCTACACTGACCGCCTCAAAAAACTTCAGCTTTACTCCCTAGCATATTGCCTACTCCAAGGTGATCTTTGCCTAACATATAAAGCTATGTCAAACCCAGAGCTGTTGGATATGCTACACCTAAAGAAATCCCAATCCCGCCATGCTACATGCTCTAGGGACCTAAACCTTGTCACCACAATAAACAGGACATGCTGGAGGGATAGATTCCTGTCCCAGAGACTTCCCATACTCTGGAACAGGCTACCCATCTATGTCAAGCAAAGTTCTTCATTAGCACTTTTCAAGAAAAATCTTGATGAGTGGATGAGCAATAGGAAATACACCCCGGGGATCACTTCTGAGTCTCTGCTCAACAGTGTCACAGGAAAATAACTTTTTTGGGTGGCGTAAGCCAGGGAACCTTGTTGGCTAGGCTTACGTAGGCCCTTGGGCTGATAGCCTATTACCTACCTATGAACCTATAACAATTGTTACAGGCCAGTGTACAGTTTTTTTATGTGAAATGTTGATTGTCAACAGTTCACCTACTAATGCATGTTAATGTTTCACATGTTCTTGATTTATGTTACTGCACTGTTATACAGATATTACTAATGTGTTTAACAAGGCTTACTTTAGGGCTGCTTGTAATGTACGGCACAAATGTTATCCTGCATTCACATATGTATTTTGATATACTTTTGTATTTCAACAAGTATGTTGTGGAAGTTGCAGCAGGAAGGACACACATTATATGATCATACTCAATTAATTATGACATGACAGTTGGAGCATTTCTCTTTTACCTGATGTCATTGTACAATGCTGCTGATGTGTAAGTTTATTTGGCCTAAATCGTGTATGGGCTACCTATTGGTGTGCACACTTATGCAACCAGCTTATTGTATTTTTTATTTTTTTATTTTTTATAGTTTTTCCCCTAACAGATTTGTTTGTTTTTCAGTTGAATTTTACAGGTTATAGGTCACATTAAAGGTAGGAAAAGTTTTGAAATGATTTATTGTGGTCTCCTTTTTTATATTGCAAAAACCTAGCATTTTAATAGGGGTGTGTACACTTTTTATATCCAATGTATATCAAAAAACAGTAGAATTAGCCAACTCCAGTCACAAACTTCCTCACAGTGCAGACTGGTGTCACAATATCTGACCCAGATACTGCTGAACTAGAGCACAAGGGCCACCTCCCAAACATTTTCACTGAAAATTTTGTCTTTGTACAATTTAAGCAAATTTAACTTAAAGAACTTTACTGTGTATTAACTTAATCTTGTCAGATATGTGCCTGCCTGTGCCGGACATTAGTTTTTAACACCCCTTTCCTGACAGAGTTGTTCTTGTACTCTAAGGACCACTTATTAAGTTGGCCACAGTCCTTTCTCTTGATCAATAGATTACACTTTATATGAAATTTACCTAATGTTCCTGACTAACAGGTTTTTGCATTAAGAAAATGAAAGAAAACCTGTTTGACTTGATACCTCTCTGCTAATTACTTTGTATTGGCTATAAACTGACTTTAGCCTATTATAATTTAACCTGAGGGTGGAAGCCCTGTTTTAATTTAACCTGAGGATGGAATCCCTGTTTTAAATTGACTTGATAGTGGAAGCCTTATTTTAATTTGACGTGAGGGTGGAAGCTCTGTTTTAAGTTGAACTGAGGGTGGAAGCCCTGCTTTAATTTGAACAGAAGGTGGAAGCCCTGTTTTAACTTGAACTGAGGGTGAAAACCCTCTTTCAATTTGATTTGAGGGTGATATGACCTGAGGGTGGAATCCCTGTTTTAATTTGACATCAGGGTGGCAGCCCTGAGGGAGGAAGCCCTGTTTTAATTTGACTTGATGGTGGAAGCTCTGTTTTAATTTGGCCTGAGGGTGGTAGTAAAATAGCTCATTACTTGAAACTGCAATACAGTTCAACTCTTATTTCATAGATAGTATAGCATCTCTAACCAAGGATTCTCCAACATCTAATCCTAACCCTGCCCAGTAGCCACATATGTTTTCACATTCAAACCTGTGCCGACATCATATATGACTACTTTTAAACAAACTAAAACCATGCTCTACTTTAGCTGATGACCTTCAAAGTAAATACCTTAAAATAGCAGCTGATAGCATTGCCTGCCCTGTCGCAATCCTTACAAATAGGTCAATCCAGAAATCCCACATTCCTTCACTCTGGAAAAAGTCACACATTATTCCTCTGCACAAAGGAGAAAATTCAAAAGACATTACTAACCTTAGATCTATCACAATCTTATCTCCCCTCTCCAAAATACTTAAAACATGTGTTCAAAAACCTTTGCCAAACTATCTTCTGCAGGAAGAACTCCTATCCCCCACACAACATGGTTTCTGTCCTTCCCATAGTAGTAACGCTGCACTTCTAACCTATATAAATACTGCCACTAAAGCTAGAAATAACAACAAACTATTTGCCTCCTTATTTCTAAACTTGTCTAAATCCTTTGACACAGTTTATTGCAGCAAACTTCTACTTCAAATATCCTCACTAGGTCTCTCTCAGTGCAACCTTCTTTGGTTCAAAAGCTGCCTATCCAATAGGTATCAGTCAGTAAAATGGTACTCCACCCTCTCTCCATACATCCAAGTCACCACCAGTGTACCTCCTCTTTAACATTCTCTTCAACACCCTCCACACATCCACACAACAACCTCCCTAATACAGTATGCAGTTGATTCGCTAATACAGCATGCAGGTGACTCCACTAATTTGCTCATCTGACAGTCTGGCACACATCCTACTCAAGAAGCATTAACAGCAGCTGAAACATGGCTTTGTAACTCACAGCTCATACTCAAGCCTAAAAAAAATCTAAGTACTATTTTTTTCTCACAAATCCCTCACACATCAAAAAACAAAATTTAAAGTCATCTATCTTGATAATATAATACATCCATCAAAGACACTTCTCCTAGCAAATTATTAGGGATGATAGTGGATGATAATCTTAAATTTGACCTGCATATACAAAATTGCATAAGCAAAACTCATTAAAAACTAGGGATGCTTATAGAGCCAAAAAACTTTCTCACTGATACAACTAAAGCTACACTTGCCACTACCGTACCTCTCAACCTCTTAGCACAAGAAATCTGGACAAAGCCTGACATAATGGGAGGACAAAGGCCCACAAATAGTGAGACATTTTAAATATTGCTCTTTTAAACTTAGAAAGTTGCTAGAATAATAGGATTTGTGTAGCATGCATTTTGTAGAGGATATGAAGTCTGAAACTCAAATGTATGTCATTATTTAGTGACTTTAATCTTTAGATCATTCCATTGATTTGTCAAAAAAACACAATTTTTATGAGAAACAGACCAAAAATATGAATCAAAAATCTGGACATTCTGTAAAAAATCTGTACAGTTGAGAGATATGACCACTTCTTATCTCCTCCCCACACTTCTTTATGGTGCTGCTATCCTTGCTAATGTTCAGACATCACAAAAATTAAAACTTGAACAAAAAGTACTACATTTGTAACAAACACCCCTTTCAGAACCCACCACTGCATAGCACTAAAATCCTAAATTGGTTAGAATTACCCCATCAACTAACCTATACAGAGCTTATTACCACCTATAAAATTACCCAGAATCCATCTGGTTTTCCAGTAATAAATAATGCTCTACACAACTATGTTCCCAGTTGGTCATTACGATTCAGTGACCAAAACTCTTGTCTGTCCACAAATCTATCCAATCTGATGGACATTGTCTCTACTCATACCATGTTGCTAAGGCCTGGAACTTCTTACTTCTATAATTCAGGTCAATACCCTCCCTCCTATCCTTCAAAACCATTTGAAATACTTCCTAGCCAAAAGCTGTATCTGTTCTTGCTCAACATCAGTATAAACTTTTTCCCTAAATGTAGACAAATACCTGCTCTTACTTTACATGTCCTTTCTCTTCCTTCTTCTCTCACTTCCTTAATTTGAGCAGTTGCTTTCTACTAGCTTTCTCTATAAATATATCATAAGCCTGCTTTTCTCTCAATACTAACTTACCTTTAATTTCTCTATAAATTGGCTAAAATTACTCTAACAGCTACATCATTTTCATATACAGTAACTTGTAATTTTTCTTAACCAATGTTTTCATATTATGCCCAGTTTGGTATATTTATATAAACTGTATTTTTTTTTATTTTTAAAGACTGTAAAGTTATTTTTCTTAAAATATTTTGTATTAGTTTGGAGGTTTTCTCTCTGGGTCCCAGCAGAATCATTCACTGACTTATGTTCAATGAATGGAGGTTCGAGGAAATTAATCTTCAAAAAAGTAATATAGACAACAGACACACACATAGAAAAAATAATTCACTTGCCCATACCACTTTACACACATGCAAACTATCTAAACAGTACTGTTGAGTAATATACATCTGTTGTTACTGACCCAGAGCACTGTATTCTCAGAGAGATACATGTAATTCTTACTTGCTCACACTCACTTCTTCTCCTATCCCCCCACCCTGTGTAAATGATGATGACTGTGCCCTGCCCTTTGCACATGTCTTTATGACTTACGGTTGCATATAAATGTGATGTGCACATTGGATAGCTGCTGATTGCTTATTCACAAGCCTGTATTTATCAATATACATTCAGAGCTAGAGTTGTTGATTTCTTGTTCATATTTATTTGTGAATGGATTACAGCTATATTGTTGTACTGCATCACATTTCAGTTAATATAAACATCACAACATTTAAAGAATCAGGTACTTCAGTCTTGCTTCTTGGTATAGTTGCACAAATGAGGGTATAATTGTTCTGTTCCACGTTTTATGGATGATGGTCATTTGAAGTGCTTGATGCAAACTATTGGTTCTAACATGCACCTGCATGTTGGAAATATCTTGCAGAGGAGATATTACTGGCAAAACTGAACACTTCAGACAAAAGGTTCTGCTTAGGGACATATGCATATTTCCATAAGAGAATAATCATTTATATAACTTGTTTTTTTTCCTTACAGGTTTCTCACTTACCTTGTCATTACTACAGGTAACAGTTGTGTCCTTGGGAGTTGTCTCCATCTAATGCTATCATAATATAGCTAATATAATATAGCATGGTTAAGTAAAGGTTGTGGTGTCTGACAGGCATATGTTTTCCTTTGTGTATGTGAATAGAATCTTAGGCTTTGAGCTAGGCAGTGATTATATGTGCTTCCCTTTGCTTTTTAGCCAGAGCCGGGTTATAACATTGCCACCTCTGTCTGCTAGCACCATCTGCAGCTGGTGGGTCTCCTTTATACGCTTGATCTCTACCTGCTTCTGCTGCTCCTGCATGCCCTGCATGTGGTTCTTGAAACGGTGGTCCTGCCCTTTGCTTTCCTTGTTGAAGCTGTTTTCTGAACATTATATTGTGTAACATGGCACCAGACTGTAATTATGTCAGCACAGGTGCCAGGATATACTGCAGTGTGCACCTCTTGATGTGTCTACACAAGAGGAACATGACTTAAGTGAATCAAACACATGGTCTGTGATATTCTTAGTGAAAACGGGCTTTATTGTATCCTTGCTCAGTGAGGTTGTGTGGATTTCTAATGGGTGTCATGAGCCAAGGCTAAACTGCATAGGCTGAATTCCCCACTAGATGCCCTTGAAGAATGTCACTCCTAGAAAACTAGGTGTACAGCCATATGTGTGAGTCATGGAAATTGCCTGGGTTACCTACACAGATATTGTAGATGATCCCTTGGACATTACAGACAACCTGAAAGTTTACAGCATGGGAGCCTTTTCTGATATGTACCGCTTTCCTTCTACCTCGGGTGGGGCTGTTATTTCTATGTGTGCAATTTATGTCCCTCAAAACTTCAAGGAAGTGTTCTATTGCATGAAATTTCTGTATGCTTCTTGCTCTCACCTGTAATGTTTGTGGGAAACAGATATAGTCCCTTTCATGATAGTAGCATTGCATTTAAAAACTGATGTAATATTCTAGAAGCTGATGTCTCTGACACCCTAATATATCCCATATGATTCTAAGTACCATTAGGTAGTATACATAATGCTACACATACCTTTGTTTCCACTGGGATGGGGGCACCATAATTTCCCTGTGGCCTAAGGTGAAGGTAGCAGAGGTTGCATATTTCTTTCAATGTTTCCCTGTCCATCATGTATCTCTCAACAATTTCTATTTCATGCAGTCCATTAATAAGTCAAACCGGTCTAAACACCCTTCTCCTTCAGCACCCTTATTTAAAACCTGTCACACGGACAGCATAATAATAGCAACAGCAACCCCTAATGTGTTTTTCCCAAGTGTAATCATGAATGTATTCCAGAGAATGTTGGTGTACATGATAAGAGCCTATGCTAAGTGTACATGACTGCTTTATAGCTTCTTGAATAGCTCCACCATGTTGGGTTGATTAATTAGCATGTACTTCAGCTCTTTTTGCTTTCAATAGCATATTCTGCCATTTCCCTTTGTTTGGCAGTCTGCATATTGAGTAGAGCTGCTTAATGAATACCATATAGTTTGCATGATTGTTATACTTCATGTAGCTCTTTATGAATCTTGGCCTGAGTCTTTGGGTCACTTCATTAATTCTCTAACATAGACTTGAATACTGTATGCGAGGCCATCTGCTTTCATAAAGAACAAGTGACAACAATATGACAATTTTTTTCCTGGCTCAGAGTAACTCTTACATTTTTGTCTTATTATTGCAATATGCCCTCTCTCTCTTTCTATCTTGCACACTTTCTTTCTTTTGCACTTCCTTTCAAAAGTCAGATTATTATAACCTTTAAGGAGTCCATCCATTGTGATGTACAAGAGCATAATGTGCTCTACCATTCCCAATGTTCTTGGATATAACTCTCACAGTCAATATTAAAATGAATTTTTGCATCTACATATTTCTACTTGTGATTTAAATTAAACTGCAGAGAGAGATTTCCTGGAGTATGAGCCAAACCATTTTTAGACAAAAGGTGAAATTACTTTTTAATTTACTTATGATATTATGTACTGCTTGGTATTTGAATATATGAAGTAAGGGCCAAACTGCAAATTGTAGTGCTAACACCTCCATCGGGTTTAGTTTCAGCGTGAGGAATTCTGTGCAGAAATCTAGACTATATGACATGAGCACAAGATTCTGAATGAGTTTATTGGGATTAATTATTTAAAGAGATATCACTCGGTACATGGAAACGTATACAGAATATACTGGTTTATAATGTACTCATTCCACACAAGTGTGTCTAGCTCTGGTTGTAAAAGCTGGGGCATAGATGGAGAGAAAAAAGCATGAACTGCATACAGTATAACGGCTGTGGATATCTGTCCTGTTTTTCCTCCAGTAACCTGATTAACTGACAAAGTGACATAGACATTGATCTACAGTCAGAAGAGAAATCTGGGACCAAAAGCAAAATAAAATAAAAATTAAAAAAAACACATCTTGACCTTTGCTTTTACTTTTGGTATACCGTGATGATGTGACCCTGTTTATGCATTTACAAACTGATCAGCAATAAGGCTAGTTGCAGGAGTGTGCAGTTAGAACTCATCTGATTGAAGATTGCTGGAACCAGGCTCAGTTTTGAGCTTTTTTATTGGTTAATTTGTTTAAATCAGTTTGCTCTTCTTTGCTACATAAGCACCATGAGTGCGTGAGTTTGCACATTGCACACTGCAGCACAGTGGTGGGCGCCATTTGTGGTAACAGATGCAAACACGTCTGCCTGCAAATATTCCCTTAGTACTCTGCTGGTGCTCCGCTGATGAGTTATCACAGTTCTCCCTCACTGACAGGTAATACATTCAGCAAAGGTCCTGAGTTACCAATGCAGATCCTACCCACTAGCCCTTCGTATTTTTTGTCCACCTCTCCTGTCCTCTACTTTACCTGCTTCTTCCTATCCTCTCCCTGTTTTCTGACCACATCAACTTATCTAGCATTATGGATGGACAATTTTCCAGAGTTTCTCCAGCCAGCCTGGTCAACATGGACATCTTGAGGTAATGTAACAACTGCCTCATGTACATTGACAACCTACTTCTTCTAGTCCACACAAATTCATTATGCTAGAGATGTATCTATATCAACAACCTAGAACCCAAATTCTCTTGCCCTCCAGTTAGTTCATCTAATAATAAGCAGATTGTCAGCATGCACACCTCACCTCCTGCACCTACCAAACCAAGAACACGTAGGCGTACATATGCAGAAGTCCTTACCAGAAGCTTACCTCCCAAACACAAACACAAGCACGATTCACATAATACATCCTGTGCAGAACATAGTACACATTCTATATCACACACCAGTGTCTCAACAGTCAAGGCCCTAAGGCATAACACAAAAACAATCATCTTAGTCATAGGCAACTCAGTTGTGAGACACATAGATGTCCCTCTCACCAGACTGGATAAGGAAAAAGTCACGGTCAGCTGTCTGTCAGGTGCCAGGATCCACCACATCACTCATGTCTATCAACAACAGGCACTATTATGACTCCATCATAGTCCATCTTTGTGTGAACAACTTGACATGTACCTCACTGGACTATATGAAGAGAGACATGAGTGAGCTGTCTGATTATGTGTCTCAGGCAGGTATGTCCCTAGCCTTAAGCAGCATTTTACATTTGCTTAGTATGATACCTCAATACAAACAAAAAATGATTGACTTCAACAATTGGTTTAGTTTCTGGTGTCATTCAAAGGGGATGCAGTATCTGTCAGCCTGGGATGACATGGTCGACAGACCTCGATGCTTTGCCAGAAATGGTCTTCATCTGTCACCCCTGGGATTTCGGTTACTGGCTAAGGCTGTTGCCATCCCCATACTGCCTTTTTTAGATAATGTTACAAGAACAGAATTCCCGATGTAAAAATAACCTTTAAAAACAACCTCAAGGTTATGTTGCTAGGAGTCTATACCAGAAACTGCACTCACTAGAAGCAGTCCTCACCTTGGAGAATGCTGACATTTGTGCAGTTACTGAGACCTGGTTTAACGCTGCGGACAGCACACCAGCTATACCAGGTTACATTTCCTTCCACATATTCAGACCACAAACTGAAGGAGTGAGAACTAAAGGTAGTGGTATATAAATATTCATTAAAGATAAGTACACCTCTAGATTGGGTAAACAGTACAATTCCCTTGAATTATTTCAGGAGCAATTGACTGTAGGTAAGACCCCTCTTTAGGTCATTGCCAGCTATAGGACCCCCTCCATGAATTAGGACATTCACTCAGCCTACTTGGATCTAACTTGAGTCCGTCAAGATACAACCAAACACCCTGGTTTCGGGTGACTTTAATTACCCATCCATTGACTGGGTAAATTATATGTGTTCTAACTCACTTGCCCAAAGGTTCCTGGACTTTGTTAACTCTAATGCCCTGGACCAGCTAGTTGACACAACCACAAGTGGCTCAAACATCCTGGATCTGTTGGCCACCAACATTTTGGACTGCTGCACCACCCCCAGTGTGTAGCCATCCCTGGTGAGATCCAACCACAAATCAGTCTCATTAGAAGTAACTATAACACAAGACTCCCTTTAGCAACAACTAGACTAAAAAACTTCTCCAAGGCCATTTACAACCTCTTACGTGACAGCAGAAATAGCTTCATAGCCCCTCCCCCCACTGATGGAACAGACACCTATGCTGAGCTATACACCAATGCTTTATGCAAGCACCTGTGCAATTGTATCTACTCTGCTGTACCCGATAGAACCAAAGCAAGATTTTCAAAGAAAAACAAACCTGCCTGGTGGACAACTGACATTATTAGGGTATACAATGGGAGAAAGAAATTGCTGTCTAAGAGTAGGAAGGAATGGTCTCAAAACTGGAAACACTTCCTCCTCAACTTAAGCAAGCAAATAAGACTCCTAGTGAAGTCCTCCAAAATTAACTACAAATCCAAATTAGCTTCCCTAACTAAGGATAACCACAAGTTGTTCTTTAGTTACATCCATAACCTCAAAGGTAAGGCCCAGATTTGCACTGAACTCATAATTAAGGGTGCTACATATACAGAGCCTGTGGATATAGCAAACCTGCTGGTTGACAAGTTCATTGAAAACTTCAATCCCCTGTCCCCACCACATATACACCAAAACATCCCTAACAACTGTCCCCCACCTAGTATTTTTGAGGAACAGATCTTAAATGCCTTCTGCAAGGCAAAAAAACAGCCTTTATGGGACAGAAAACATCCCAGGCTTGTTCTACATGGGTTGAAACAGGAATTAGCATCATCATTAGGCACCCTTTTTAATCACAGCCTAGGCACTGGCTTTGTCCCAGTGGAATGGAAAACAACTACTGTTATCCCTTTGCACAAAGGGGCGGCATCCACAGACCCCAGGAACTATAGACCCATTAGCCTGACCAACCTTATCTGCAAGGCCATGGAATGAATCATCATGGACCTTATTAATAAAGATATAGGAAATCTCCAAATGCTCGACCCCCCCCCCCCCCAGTTTGGCTTTGTCAAGGAAAAGCATGTCTGTTAAACTTGGTGGACATCTTCAGGATAGTCACCAAAGCCCTAGATGAGGACAAATCTATGCATATGGCCTACCTAGACTTAACTAAGGCCTTTGACACAATCCCTTATGCAGGCATCATTGATAAACTCATCCAGCTGGGTATCAACTCATATATCGTTAGATGGGTTGCAACTGGCTCACCGATAGAACCCATACAGTCAAAATAGGTGACTTCACCTTGTCCAGCAGACCTGTAACCAGTGGTGTTCCAGAGGGATCAGTTTTGGGACTCATACTGTTTGGAACCTACATCTCCAAAGTACAGGCTAAAACTAAGGGACTGTGACTGACAAAGTTTCCCAATGACTGCAAACTGGGAGCAATCATTGAAACTCCTGGCAATGTCAACATTCTGCAAGAAGGTCTTATGCAGACTACTGACTGGTGCAAAAGTCATGGTCTTAAACTCAATGTAAAAAAATGCATTATCACCCCCTTCAGCATGGGTAATGTTCCTGCAAACTACCACATCAATAGCAATACCCTAAGCACAGAGTTAGTGGTGACAGATCTGGGCAAACAGGATGACAGCGCACACACACACACACACACACACACACACACACACACACACACACACACACACACACACACACACACGTGCACACGCGCACACACACACACACACACACACACACACACACACACACACACACACACACACACACACACACACACACACGCACACACACACAAGAATCCTGGCATCTTTGTATGGAACCTGCATAGAAAACACCCCCTGATTTTCAGATGAAAGCAGTTTGCCTGTTAAGCCACTTGTCACCTGATGAGCCATGAAGAAAGGGGTATGGTGACAGCGTTATTACCTAAACCCTTGATGACATTCCATCCTTCACTTTGGTGTTTCTCATTATTAGCACTGAGTTTTATTTTTCAGTGTTTATAAGTACAGATTCATGTCAGACCAAGCAGTGACTTAGTGTTTTTCATTTATAGTGTTTGCACTAAAGTGAAGTTTTTCTTTTGGTACCACCTATTGGACCAGCTTTGCAACTTGGAGCTTGAGACAACACCACAGTTTTCTATCAGATTATGAAGGGTTACACAACATCCCAGCTAAACACAATTAATTCCACACTACCTTAATTTTCCATATGTTAAAGAAACAGCTATTTAATCACTCCAGTATTAAGCTTTACAGTTGAATTAGAAGAAAATAGTTAAATTACTATGGTACTTTTTCACCAGCCCTTGGCACTAGCCAGTTAATGGTTTCTTAGCTGGGAATCATGAGTATATCAGGATGTTATTACGCATGTCTACAGAGTTCAGATAAAACATTGCAAATAAGATATTATTTTATTTGGAAGTTTTAAACACTTTGTACAGTTAGAGGATAACAGCTTAATATAGTCAAGGCACCATCATGTAAGAGTACAGAGGTGAATTTTCAAGACTCTGGAGATAGTTATCAGTACACTTTACATTCTGTGTATTCTAATTATTAACACTCTTTTTCTTTACTAGGTCCATTTGCACTTCAGACAGTTTGGACATTTCAACATTATACAGTTTGTATATTTTGACTCGGGAATTCAATAAACTCAATGTAGGCTTTGTGCAAAGCCTAAATGGAGTTTACATGTTAGCATGAGGAGTATCTGCACTAATTGCATATGCATGCTGCTCATCGCGCATACACAAATACAAGCAAGGTTTCATAGCCAGTAACAATGTCGCTGGCCAGGAAGCTGTGCAGAGCAGTGCAAGCACAGAAACAAGAAGCACTAAAGTTTGTTTACGAGCAAACATGCTCTCCGAGTTCACAGAGGCATCCACAGTGACTAACAGTGTTAAAAATACTGCAATAAGGGCAGTAATAAAGAAAAGTGCACTGAGTGCAGTGTATACTAAAACAATTATTTGCAACATGAAATAATAACGGGGGAGAAGGGCAATGGCAAATGCAATGAAACATACCCTAGGAACCCTATAGTTCTAGCATACTGGGAAGAGAAGTATGTGTTAAGTCATAGGGACTATTCTCAATACATTTTTCTATACAAGAGATTTGTAGATGAATTGGTATTGATTTGGGCAGGAAGTATAGAGTTGTTACATCAATTTTTGTCATATATAAATACCACTACTGACTTCTTAAATTTATGTATACTATCTCTAATACACAAATTGAGTTTCTTGACATTACTATTAAGAAAAATGCATGTGGTTATTTCTCTGCAGAATTACATAGGAAAACATGCCATAAGAATAATATATTATATAGACAGCATGCATCCTTCTCACATATATAAAAATATTATCAAGGGACAAGCCATGCGTATTTCTAGATTAGACAATGCAGAAGCCAAATTTAATGAGGATATTACTAGATTTAGTGATGAATTAATAGAACGTGGTTATAAGCATAGAGAGGTAAATAGAGGTATACAGGAAGTACAAAGTTTGAGAGCTGATGGGGCCCAACCATATATGTATGGCTCAAGAATAACTCATGAAAATACATCCAGAACTAATTATACTAACAAGGGAGTAAAAATAACACTAGAATATTCTAATAATGTAGCTTGTGTTAGACAAATTATCAATAAGAATTGGTTTATATTACAAGCTGATACTGAAATCAAGCAATTTATAATAGACCACGCTATAGTTACAGAAACAAAAAGAATTTGAGGAGACTGTTATTTCATACAAACAAGTCTTATGAAGTAGATGAAAGAGACTACAAAAATGTGGATGTTGTAACATTTGCGAAGTGCTAGCATTAGATAATGAGCTTATACATCCCAAGACCAATAAGGTTTATACGTTTAGAGTCTTTGCTAATTGTGCAACCAAGAATATAATCTACTTAGCTACTTGCAATTTATGTAGCTCATTTTATGTAGGGATGACAACTAGGACGTTGAGGGAATGAGTTAGAGAACATCTGGCAGCTATAAGGAACCATGATATAGAAAGAAGTGCGCTTGCTAAACACTCAGTCATGTTTAATTATACACGTAGATTCAGTTTTAGAGTAATAGAATGTTTGAGATCTAGTCTAAGATTAGGAGATTTGAAGAATTTAACAGAACAACGTGAATTAAGGTAGATTTTGGAATTGGAAGCAGACACACTCCATTGGCTTAATGACAGGGCTTCCATTAAACCACACTTAAAAGCTAGACCCTTGAGATGATATATGTGATTTTTTATATATGCATTATATGAATTGTATGTGCTATATTTAGTAATGTTTTTTCTTATATATGCAGCTAGCATGCATTTATGTCTATATATATATATATATATATATATATATATATATATATATATATATATTATTTTTTTTATATGGACATACACAATTTTTTATGTATAGATATGTATATATGAGATATTACTTGGAGTTAAAGATGTGAGTTGACTTTAAGATCTTGATTGCTTTAATTGATTATTTAATTGATGAACTGTTTCAGATATATATATATATATATATATATATATATATATATATATATATATATATATATATATATATGTATATATAGTGATGTGATGAGTGTTTTGTAATGGTCTGAAGAAGTATCATTTGATGTGAAAGCACTTACCTGGTATTAAAATTAAATTTTACTGCTTTTAGCCACCTCGTTTTGCATTTTATTTATTATTAAAACAATTATTTGCAGCATGAAATAATAGTGGGGGAGAAGAGCAATGGCAAATGCAATGAAACATACCCTAGGCAGGGAAAGTGTGCTGATGAAAATGGGCACTGACATGAATGATAGGAATAAAGAAAGAGGAAGAGGACATGTTAAGTATGGCAATGTCCACAAAATAGGATATGTCAATACATGCACACTTCCAAGACTAGTCAGTAGTATTACAAGCACATATGTACACACTGCTGTCCACACCACCTGTGAGAATATATCATCATACATGATAATATATATGTGACAGTCACACAAGGTTACATGTCAATGGAGATAAATGATTGTGATATAAACATCACTGACATGCTCACTGGAGAAGACATTTAGCAAGGATGATATATAAAACAGGGTGTATATACATAGTAGGAAGATCTGCATAATGACTTGCTTGAATAAGACTGACATGTTATCATACCTCTCAGCCAATCATGGATACATAGCAACAGACTTGTGGACAAATGTAGACAGACGCAGGCACGATCATGGACAATTTCAAAATATTAAGACCATTAATCTGCAGCATTGACAGAATATGTGATTGTAACTTATTATACATATTCTGCAAGAACAGACGTGCAACTTTTAACGATTGTCATTATTCTATAAGGGGAATTCACCACCCTTTCCCAAAAATTGCTTCTTTTTGGAGTGGTTAAGAGTGACAGGGTTAAACCTGAAGTTGAATTCAGGGATAATCTTGGCCAGTTGAGCACTTTGCATGACACATAAGCCACAATCCACACCTGCAAGAATCAAAACCATGTCATCAATTTTCTGACTGACCTGTGTTTTTACGGGGTGCAATAAAGAAAGATGTATCACACAGGCAACTAGTCAGACACCTTGAAGAAAGTCTGGACAGCCAAATCCTAATGGGTATGCATCCCAAAGCATAGTTCTTTATGACTGATATGATGTGTGGGAGCTCATCATGACAAATGTGATACACTTGTCTAAAGCATCCTGCCTGATATTGGTATCGGCCGTACAGATAACAACACTTAACAAATACCACATTGTGAATTCCATACACACAGCTGTGTATTGCATGCTTCAGCCACATGTAAAAGCAGTAGATATTTTCTGAAGCATCTGCAACTGATGTGTGAATTAAGAAGTGAGCCATTAGAATGAATAGTACAGCAGTATGTAAGACTGATGACAATGCATTTACTATGCCCATATGCACAATAAGTGCAGCCGTGCAGAGTCTAGTGCCAATGAATGAGGAACCTATCACTGTGATATTATACACATACCAAACAATACATGGAGCACACTGTATAAGTACATGTCAACACTCAGCACATGTGCCACACAATCACCCTGATACTGCCAGTGAAAATGTTATACTGCTATGAAATCCTATCATACATACATCCATATTTCTTCATGCAAACTATCAAGTGGTAATACTGATGTGATGTAGTGGTATGTCTGGGATGCAGTACAGTCACTCTACAGTAGTATCTATGCTACAACTGGACTTCAGGCTGTATCTCACCTCCAAATATAATATTTGGTCTGAATCTCATACAACACAGTGGAGCTGTTAACACAATTATACAACTCTGCCTATTTCACATCATTACATCAGTTGTACATCATATGCCTATATGTTTATCAGTGGAAATGTGTGTGTATGTGTGTGTGTCTGTGTGGGCCCTGATATAATATGTGAACATATGGCAACTGAGGTGGATGCAGATCATACAGAGCAGTTAATGACACAAATGATGACAGTCACACAGTGATGCTGGGGAAAACCTGTACAATCCTTGTGAATAACAACCCAGTACTGCATATAATGAATGCCACAAGATTGCAAGTGAATTTCCAACATGTCATATGTTTGTCTATATAACAGCATTACAACATGTGGATGAACCCAGGAGTATGTGCCCATGTACTCAGTGTGAAGTAATATTGCAGTATGCATGATAACATTTCCAGATGCTAGGTATACACACGCACACTTGTGAACACTGCATCTGTCACTGTGATGGTTGCATGGCAACTGTGTAGAATGTTGATATAATGCAGTACAAGAGCACATGCCTTAGTAAGGCAACAATATACATAGCATCATCCGATGTCAGCAGTCCTCGGGAGGCATATTGCTACAGCTGTTATGGTAGGAACATGTAAACAAATGACAGCAGTATCATAAAAATTGGATGAGAATGTTTCACTTCCCGACTGTATAGAAAACCAACTTATTCAAATTCTTTATTACACTTCACAAGCTGGCACCCATTGCACCAAAAGAAGGCACTGGTAAAAGGCCAATATGTAAGATTAGCCAGGATGGTGCCTGAACCTGATGATTTTAAAACTGAATGTGACATTATGAAGGATATGTTAAAGAAGAGAGGGTACCCCTGATTGAGGTTAAAAATAAAAGGACAAGTGGGCACTTTTTCCCCCTCTTAGCTAAGGAGAATTCTGACAGAATAGGTGATGAGGGAAGCAGGACACACAGTTTTGGATGTGCATTAACACTGACTTTTACATCCAATTTTTATGATATTAAGAACATTATCAACAAATATTGGAGACTATTCCATATGGACATTGATGTTAAAGAAAAAATAGGGGACAAACCTGTTGTGGTCTATAAGAAAGATACCTCATTAAAAGGACTATTAGAAAGGAAAAACAAGAATTTGGGGCAGCTAGGTGGGAGTTTTAAGTGTGGAAGATGCCCCCAATGCCCTTATATGATGGAATCTGTGAGCATTAAAATCAAGAATTTTGGAAGTATAAAAACAGGGAAAGAGCATTATTGTTACACTAAAGAGGTGGTATATGTGGCACTATATGTCTCATGTGAGAGTTACTATGTGGGAAAAAACAAAGAATGCAATTAGATCAAGAATTTACCAACACCTTTATGATATTAAACAAAAAAATGAAAGAAATGCCCTTTACAAACATATTGACAGTCACCCTCAGCATGGGTTTAGATTTTTTATTGTATAACAGGTTGATTTGGTGCTACGGGGTGGGGGGGGGGGACCAGTAGAAGTTTTTTTGGAATTTTTGGAAGTGAAGTGGCAAATAAAACTAAATGCTTACTAGGCCCCAGGGTTAAATGACAAAATGTCCTTGTGCCTTTTGTTAAGACTTAAATCTATGTTCATGTTATAAATTATACATGAATTTATAAATTTTGTAGTTGGGATATTAATATGCATTAGTATCTGTATTAATGTTTTAAAAATTTAAAATCTTTTGTCTGGTTTTATATGTATATTTTAATACAATCTTGTATGCATTAATATTAATGACACTAATAGGGGAAATGATGTAATGCATATTGTAATGATTGGTCAAGGGGTATTATTTAAACTTTGTTTTTTTAAACAGGTTGTATTCTGAAGAAGTCATTTTACCCGATGAAACGCTAAATAAAAGATTGACTGAACTACATTGGTGTCATTGCTGCTGGTGGAGTATTTGCCTTGGGATTACTACCTTTTCTGCACTGTAGTGCGATCTCGGAGTTGGTATATTTAAAGAGCGAGGATGTGGGGGTGCAGAGGGGTTTGCCCCCTGCTTCAACCATTCAGGTAGGTTTTTTCCTTTGGTCTATTTTTTATTACATTTTCAAACTTTTAAAAGTTCGACCATATGGTGTCGACCATATGACGTTCGAACTTTAAAATTTTGATTATGTAATATAGACACTGTACACATGACAGAATTAGAAATCACATCTCCAGTGGTCTGTTGATGACTTGCAGAGGGTCATGAGTGGGCTCTGATTCATGGTGTGTGTATGCATTTTTGAGATGATATCCTCAGTGTTCCACTGAATGGATTTTATGTTGGCAATGGGAAAAAGGGGATATTTGATTCAGGAATCTATGCAAAAAGTCATCCTGAATCTGAGTCAACTGAAAAGAGATTCAAACCATCATACAATGACCATAATATAACACCAACCACACACACCAGTTGATTGAGGTCAGATTTGAAGACCACACTTGTATAGGTATACAAGCAGTATCCCATACAATGTAAAACTAGCAGCACCACAGCTGTCTGAGTGTAGCACCATTTAAGTACACTTTATAGAGGATGACATCATCAGTGTATGGTAAGAAGATGTTTGGGTAAGAGTGTCTGATATAGTTGTTGACTCACATCCTGGTGTAAAATTGTCAACAGACAGTTGAATGAACGTATGCACTTAAGTTGATTGTTGTGAGACTAAAGCCCATACCTATCTAGTTATACAAGCTGTAGAACACAATATATAACACTAGTGCTACTGCAAAAGTCTGTTGTTCATATTGTTAAAGTACACTTTAAAGAGAATGACATCATCATTGTATATAGAGAAGATGTTTGCAGGAGTGCCTGATATAGTTGTGGACTCACATCCTGGTGTGAAATAGTCTACAAGCTGATAGCTGAATGAACACACATTCTAGTTGACTATTGCAAGATTAGACCCCCTACCAATCTAGGTACACAACAATCTTGAGAACACAATACTTCACCGCCACAAAAAAATCACTTTCTAATATTGTCAGAGTTCACTTTATAAAGGATGACATCATCAGTGTATATTGAGAGGGCTGCATACAATTGCTGTGTAGTCATGCAACAGTGTACAAGAATCTCCTGAATAAGGCATGATCTGGATTCATGCTATTCTGACTACACACACTAACAACTTGACTGCCATGAAATTAGATCACCTACTTCTCTAATTACACAAACCAGTGAACACAGTACTTAATGCTCACACCACCACAAAAGTCTGTTTTTTAAGATGTTCATAGTACACTTTATAGGGGATGATATCATTATAGTGTTGCAAGTAGCATATATTGTTATAAGACTTGTTTGCAAGGCCAGGACTAGTGATATGATTCTGTAACTGCAACTTGGAAAAGGACATATAAATAAATCCCAGCAACCTATGTGAAATAAGGTGTCATGAATGCATATTGCAGAAGTGACACAGAAATGTACCTGTTTCTCAGGATGTTGTGTAGATGACACACATGAACACAAACACACATTTTGGAAATTGAAGTAGTAAAATGATTATGTGTCTTCATATTCAGGTGAAGGTATGTCCACATTAATACAAGTTACTGACAATATCAGTGGGATATGATCATGGATGACCAATGTCCTGTGTCACTATACACCCATGTCAAATGCAATAATGCAGCTACTTACTGTCTATAATTCTGGAGTCTGTTTGACAATGGCCCAAGTACCAATATATCATTGGGAAGTGCATTGTTGCAGGGCACACATAAATATCAGAAAGTATATGTCCAGTGAAAGACACATGTCACTACCTTTCCCTTGTTTTTATGAAGTTATTATCATGTATTGGTGTATTACAGCCCAGTAACTAGAGTTAGTCATACTGAACACCTCTTCATATAGCTCATTGCCGAGAAACTGTTTTGCATGATTGATGGCAAAGTAGTAGTGTATGCATGATTTGAACTTCAGGAATGCAACTTGGACTTGTGAAGTAGCAGTGTTCACTGGTGCTCATTGCCAAATTGTGTAAAAATAGGGACATACATGTCTGTACTTAACTGCAAAATGCATCTGTTTGGTTTTAATATTTCATGTGTCAGGCATGCTAAATATTTTATTGGAAAAAATTGCTGACAGATAGTATGATGTGCATGCTGTAATATATCTTTGAAATGTTGTGAACAAAGTTTTATTCCATACATTACTGTTGGCCTTGATTTCCTCATTTTTGTGACATTAAGCACTCAGCAAACACAATTCTCTGCTTAAGGAAAAAATGTGTAAGATTTAATTTGGTCCACCTTCATATGCATAAACAATCTGAGCAACGAGGTGCAGCCATCAGAACTCTGGACAGTACTGAGTGTGGAAAATAGAGCTGCTGTCTCCCTTTACTTTGTGGCACAATGTGTAGGAGCAATGATCTTCTAATAAGAATACAGGACAACCAAAGTTCAAATGCAGATGCTTCAGTTTTTTTTTTTTACAAATGGTGTCAGGATGTCATTAGCTAAGTCAATGTGATCAGGACTGAAAATGTGATAATCAATGATTATGCTAAAGGTTGTTTCTTCTCCAAATGTTATCAGTAACATTTACCTCAATATACTTGTACAACTATTTGCTGTTTTGCAAGCCTCACTGCAAATCACAATTTAATTGTGTGCACAGCTTTTTAAATATGACAAGGGATGGTACATATTTTAAAACGATTATTATGACTCAGCAGATATAGCTAACTATTTGTGTAAGGCCAGATAACCAAAAAAAAATGTGTACAGTATGCTTCTTCACAGTAAGGACAGTTTTCATATTAGATGAACATTTCATCCAACATCACCTGAATATGATGCAAAGGGAATCCTACAACAGATTTTGAAACCTTGAGCACTACAGGATCATTAAATAAAGGTAATATGTTTGTATTATCCATCAGCAGAGTCAAGCCAGAATGCAGACTCCATGAGATGACCTTTACATCCATCAGCCTACTCACATGTAAAGAGGGGTGGGAGTGAAGGGGGAATACAAGGAGAGATAGACACATATAACAATGTTTGTTATAATGTAGCATTTATGGACATGTTTTGGTCTGCTCTTATTATTAAGCTGCCATGCTCTGTAGCATGAAGTGACTGATAGAGGGGTAAAGAAGAGTTAGGAGAGGGACAACAGGCTTATGACAAGTAGTACAAGGCTGGATAAACGTGTAATATTTGTGGGGATGGATGTCAATGCAAATAATTTGTTTTGGCCAGTATACAATATATTTCCATGAAAACTCATAAGTGGGGCAAATGGTAAGATGTGGGTGATTCAACATACCATACACATATAACATCACAGTAAGAAATGATATAAGAGGCAAGTGGAATATAAACCTTTACGCTATGGGCTAAAAAAAAATAGTCAAGTGATTTATGTCAACACTCCACATAGGAAGTTACACTTTGTTACATCCAGCAGTGTACAGAACTGTCACAGCAACTGTTTCAAAGTACTGCTCTAACTGCGTATTCCTATATCACAGTATGCTTAAGCATCATTGCTCAGTGATAGCCGGACTAGTGCAACAGATAACAAAAAATCATCAAGATTTGATATAGGACATGAAGAGCAATTCAATGACACTCAGCCTTGGTGCAGGATGCTAAAAAGGTGATGGTTTTCCATGTGCCATTTCTGGCCATGTATATTGTATATGATTCTATTTTCTGACCAGATAAAAAATGTGAAAATGGGGTAGATAGGATAGTGATGAAATGGGGAAAGCAGGGGGAAGAACAAAGAGAAAGCAGTAAAAGAATTTGCAGTAGGGCATTAGGAAAGAACCATAGATCTCCACTTCTTCAACACAGTAATGTGCACATGTAGAAAAAATTTGATGAATTTGAACTTTCACCCCAACACAGATGGGTGACAATAATGCAGTCATGATGTATAGCCAACTGGAGCAAATTAAGTATGTTGAGAAGACACATATGCAATGTGGAGAGATGTGTATGGCACATTTTTTATTTATTTATTTTTTTGTGGGACAGGTGCCCATTTTTTTTTCAAAAAGAGAGGAATGTTTGGGAGGGGATATAGGGATGTGTAAAGATCAGGTAATAAGGTAGGTGAGGAAGCAGGTGGAGATGAACAGGACAAATGAGTCAGACAGACACAGGGATAATGATGGACACAAACAATTGAGGGATACTATGACTAGGGATAGGTAGGGGATCCAAAAAGTGTTCCAGACTCAGAAATGCCAATAAAAACATTTAATCTTACAAAGTTTTTGGGATATCTCTCTTCATTGGTGTTAAATATTCCAAACAAAATCAGTTGCTTAAATACCAGATTCATATTTCATCATAAAACACAGTCTCCAACCGGAATACAGAGTTAATTAAGTTTAGTGAAACATTTTAAAAAAGTATTAGGTCTGTAGGTTCTTTGGTAGGTACTAGGCTATCTTCCTGAAGGTATTTATAAGCCTAGCCAGAATGTGTTGGCTTTCGCCACCCCCTTAGAGTAGTTCCCAGTATTTCTGTCCAGCAGAACCACTGAAGTGATCCCCGGGATAAACTTTCTGTTTCACATCCACTCATCAAGGTTTCTCTTGAAGAGTGTTAGTGAGGAGCTCTCCCTAATGTAGATTGGAATCTTGTTCCAAAGCATGGGAAGTCTCTGGGATAGGAATCTATCCCTCCAGCACATCCTATTTATTGTTGCGGTTACGTTTAGATCTCTAGAGCATGTGGCTCGAGGGGATATGGTTTTCTTTAGGTGGAGCATGTCCATCAATTCTGGGTTGAACATGGCCTTGTATGTCAGGCAGAGATCACCTCTGAGTAGGTGGTATGCAACCGAGTACAGCTGGAGTTTCTTCAGTTGAGCTGCATAGGTCATCTGTTTGAGGTCAGTGATCCTCTTAGTGAGGTACTTCTGTGGTCTTTCTAGCTGTTGCAGATGTCTTGTAAGGTACATCCCAAATGGGGCATTGCACTCTATGATGGGTCTGATGAGTGATGAGTAGAGGGGCACAATGACCTCTTTTGATCTGGATGCGAACCCTTTTGTGATTTGGTGGGCCAGATAGAAGGATTTTCTAACCACTTTGGCAATGTGATTATCAAAGGAGAGATTACAATATACTTGGGTCCCCAGATCCCTTATTATGTCTTCTGTATTTAGGGGACTACCACCTATGTGGTAGTTTGAGGGTACTTTGTTTTTTCCAAAGGGGATGACTATGCACTTTTTGGCATTTAGCTTGAGGCCATGATTTTGACATCGGGTATCCATTTCAGTGAGACCCTTTTGGAGGATGTCTGTGTCAGCTGAAGAATCAGTTATAGCCCCTAGTTTGCAATTGTCTGTGAACTTGGTCAGCCATAGTCCTCCTGTGCTTGCCTGTAACTCTGAGAAGTATATGCCAAACAGGAGGGGTCCTAGGACTGAGCCCTGGGGAATGCCCCTTGTAACCGGTTTAGATTCGGACCTAGCTCCCGCAACTCTCATCATTCACTACATAATTTTTTTTTTCAATAATTTTTATTTATTATTTACAATAATACAGAACAGCAAGTAAGATGTAACAAAAAAAAGAACACATATGATCATTAATCAATTGTTATACATTGCAAATGATACAATAAGAGGTAAATCAATCGAACAATACTATCTATACTATATGCATAGATGCTTTTAATATTCAGGTGAAAAGGTGTAACAATTAAGCAAGGGTTATTATGAGTAAAATATAAAAGAGAAAGAGGAAAACTTCTAAGAGTTAGGAATATGAGTTGTTAAACTGTGGTGGTGGTGCTGCGGTAGCATTGTCATCTCAGACTAAGACATTGTCCTGTTCAGTTCTTAGCTAGAGCGTCTTCTATGTGGAGACATGCGTGAATGGGTGTACCTTCACTGAAGGTTGTGCATCAGGACTGGCAACTCGGCACGCAAAAATCTACTGCCAATTATTAGCGGACCGGAGTTCTGCTGTGGCGACCCCTAACCAGGAAAAAGCCGAAATGCACAACATGAGATCTCTTAGTGGTAGTTTAGTATGAGCAATTGTGATGAGTTATGCTAGAAAAATGTTAAAAACTTGTTCCCATAATTTCCTGACTTTAATATTTTTGTCCCTTTTATCAATTAGTATTTTGTGGGCTAATAGGTGTTTGGTCGCCATCAATCTAAAATTCTCCAAACAGGTATTAGTTGGTTTAAGCCAATTGGATGCTATATAAAGTTTCATTAAAATAAAAATATTAATCAGAGTAGCTACTTGATTTTTAGATATATTGTATGGGAGGATATGTAATAGAGTGAATTCCCAGGTGAGTGTAGATGTCTGATAGCCCATCTTTTGTAGTTGAAGTTTGAGGGAGTGCCAAAGCTTATATACACATTTACAGCTCCAGAATAGATGGAGTAAATCTGCAGTTTGGTTTTTACAGTGTGAGCAGAATGGGGATTTTATAGGGTTACGTTTATGTAGAGTAGCAGGTGTGAAATATGCATTGTTATAAATCATAAGTTGGGTGAATGCTAGTTTTTTGAGGAGTATAGATTTTATTGTTAGGTTAATTGCTTGGTTTAATTGGTGGTTATCAATGGATGAATTAATCTTTCTCCAATAGTCAGAAAAGAGTATATCCTTCTGGAATTTAATGTCTTTGATTATTTTGTAGGCATTGGTGGTGAATTTCTTAGTTGAGAGGATAGTTTTCCAAAGTAAGTTACAGGTTACTATATCCTTGTTGGTTATGTTGGTGTCATGGAGATAACTGGAACACAGCTCTTTAATTTGTCTCAGCATCACTAGGTATGACTTGGGGAGGTTTAATTGGTTTCTCATTTCTTGTAGAGAGCAATTCAGATAAGGGTATATGTTTTGAATGGTTGTATTGATTAGTCGAGGAAAGAGGTTCAGGTTTAGGGTCTGCCTGTTTATTTTAAGATTAGGGTTTTTGTGTAAAGGTTGTAACGTCATCATAGCTTGTGTGAGGTTTAAGGATTTAAAGAGTTTTTGTGTTAGTGAGATGGAGTGTTTCAGGGGCTCTATTATGTTATATGATTTCATTAGACTGGGATTTAGAAATGATAAGGCTTTGGGGTTAATGTCCAGGCGTTTGATGTGCCTGTGGTATATTATTATCCAATGCGGGGACCAGGCTTTATCTTTTAGGTTGTATTCAGCTATTCACAACACTCTATTAGTGTTTATAATTAAGTAGTATGTCTCAAAGTTTGGAAGGGCTAAGCCACCGTTATTTTTGGGAATCGTGAGTTTAGAATATGAGATCCTGTTTTTTTTGGGTCCCCATATGAATTTAGCAAGCAAGGTGTGTATTTGCTTAAAAAAATTGTTGGGTATGGTTATCTGGGATGTCATAAAGATATAGAGTAATCTGGGTAACACATTCATTTTAATTACAGAAACTTTGGCCAGAAATGGTAGTCTTAGATTGTTCCATCTATTAAGGTCCAATATAATGCTTTGCCATTTTTGAGTTATGTTGTTTGAGTAAAAATCTTTGTTGTTTGTAGAAAATGTAATGCCTAAATAGTTAATTACTTCTTTTGATTTTAATTTTACTACCAGTGGTAAAAGAGAGAGTGGTTTAGGAGTTTTTAAGGGGAAGATGTTAGTTTTTCTGAGGTTTAATTTGTAGTTCGATATCATCGAGAAGAGTTCAATAGCGGATAGTATTTTATTTATGTCCGAGATTGGTGTAGTACAGTAAATATTCAGATCATCTGCAAATGCAGAGAGGAAGATTTTGGTGTTATAGATTATTGGGGGATTATAATATAAATTTTGTTTAATGTTTAGGAAGAGTGGCTCTAAGTATAGGTTAAAGAGTAGAGGAGATAGGGGGCATCCTTGTTGGGTGCCGTTTTTAATTGGAATTCTATTTGACCGAGTTTTGTTAATATATAGGGATGTATAGGGGTTATTGTATAGTATTTGTAGGATCTGGTTGAATTTTTGGGGTATGTTAAAATATGGTAATGTTTGGAGTAAGAATTCTATATTTACTCTATCAAAGGCTTTATGGGCATCAATAACTAGTGCGCATATGTTTAGATTATTTTGATTTGCAAAAGAAATTAATGTACTAAGTGTTAGTGTATTACACTAGTTTGTCTGAATGGTGTAAAACCAGACTGTTCGGGGGAGATAATTTTATCTAGTAGGTTTTTCAGTCTGTTTGCAAGTACAGATGTTAAAATTTTGGTGCCAATGTTTAGTAGTGAGATAGGTCTATAGCCATCGGGGTTTTTTGGGTCAGCTTGTTCTTTGAATATAAAAATAGTTTTGGATGCATTAAAGTGTATGCCATTGATTTTATTATTCATTATATAGTTCAATATGTGAAATAGGATTTGGGCTAAGATGGGGGAAAAATTGTTATAAAATTCAGCAGTGAGGCCATCTGGGCCTGGGGCTTTATGTGCTTTAATTTGCTGAATTGCTGAGGTTATTTCATTAATAGAAATAGGTTTGCTTAATTTTTCCTGTTGATCTGGGTCTAGTTTTGGGAAGTTGAGTTTTTGGAGAAAGCGTGTTCTATCTTCTTTTGAGGATAGTAGTAGCTGTCCTCCATAGATTCGTGAGTATATTAATTCAAAGGTTTTAATAATTTCTTCATTTTTAGTGTAGTGTTTGTTCTCATGAATTATTTCAGATATTTGGGAGGGAGATTTGGTTTGGGTTATAATTCTGGCCAGTGCATGGGATGGTATTTGAACTTCATTTGCATAGTTGGCTAGCATTCTGGTTTCATGAAAGGAAAATTTATTGTTATGTAAGAGATAAAGATCTTTTTGAAGTTTCAGGATTTCTGTTTCTGTTTAAGCTTTATGATTAGTTAATAGGTCATTTTCGAGTATTTGTATTTTTGTTTCTAAGTCCTGTTCCTCTTTAAGTTGAATTTTGTTACAGTAAGCTGCTTTTTTAATGAATATTCCCCTAATTTGTGCTTTGATTGCTGCCCATTCAATATCCAAAGGTATCTAAGAATTGGAAATTTTAGATAGGATTGTTTTTAGTACAGACTGGAAGTAATTTATTATCTCCTTTTTGGTTAGGAGATTGCGGTTCAGGTACCAATTGTAACCTCTGTTCATTGTACTAGTTTTTGAATTCCCATTAATATTTAAAGTAATCTTGGAGTGATCTGAGAGGTATCTAGTGTGAATGTTCAATCTTGGGTCTAGATTGACGAATGTGTCCGAAATTAGAAAAAAGTCTATTCTCGACCACATTTTGTGGCATTGAGAGTAGAATGTGAATTTTCTGGATTTATTTGTACTATCTCCATATTTAAAGGGATCATATAGTTTGTAATTATGTTTGAGTTCTTTTAAGGCTAGAGATGCTTGTTTGTTATGTGTTAAGGTCGTACTTGATTTGTCTTGGTCGGGATTTTGATACGTGTTCCAGTCACCACCTAGAACCATATAGTAGTTTTGGAATTGATTTAGGATAGAGTATAATGATGCAAAAAAAGCGTGTTGGTTGTTGCAAGGGACATAAACATTAAGGACCAGCAGAGGCTTAGGAAGATTTGGGGTTACAAGAGTTACATAGCACCATCTTCCCTCCTTGTCCACTCTGGTTTCTAGGATTTTATCCTGGAATTGTTTTTTTAATTATTATAGCTACCCACGCACTGTTAGTTTTACCTTCCGAGGCTATAATTTTCCTTATCCATATCTTTTTACTAATTTCTGACTATTGTTCAAGGGTTAGATGTGTTTCCTGAACTAGTATAAAGTTCGCTTTCACTTGTAGAATAAGGTGTAGAAAAAGTTTTCTTTTCTTTTTATTCTGGAGCCCTTTGATATTCCATGAGTCAAATTCCCACATTTATGGGTTGAAGGTGTTGGTAAGATAAGTCTTGTGTGTTAGTTTGGGTTGATAATTTTTGTTTATGTAATGATGAGATAAGATTAAGAAAGCATCTTATTATTCCCATCCCAACCGTGTGCATATCCACTACACCCTTGGACCAGGAATAAGGCAGGGGATAAGTAATTGTTAGAATTAGAGATCTACAGTTCAATAAAGTAATTACATACTGGGTTTTAATATGTGAGTAAGAGATGAGAATGAGTCTCCCTGCATAAATTTTAACTACAATGACAAAGCTTAACAAACTAGTTCCCTAGAAAGCACCACTAAAATAACCCTAAACTCCTCAACAAGTTTTTTATATGAACATGTTAAAACATCTAAAGTGTACATCCTAAAAGATTAACAGTAAATGACAAAAGTACCCGTGAGAGGTATTGTTAGAACCAATGTTTACAAACATTAGGACTGCATCCTAAATCAATTAAGTAATCATTTTTATTCAGTGTATGTCTAGAATTGTTGCTGCTCAGAGCATAGTAGATAATATGAGCATTTATATCTAGCAATATAAGGAAGGAAATGAGGCAGTGTCCTTCCATTACCAGGATAGCGTCCATCCAGATTGTTCAGAATGTAGCATCTTCTTCATTGTTCCCGATTTAGTATCTAGAGAAGACATTTTCAGGTAGCGGAACAGATTTCTCTTATTTATTAAACATGTTCTAATATTTTGAATAGAACAGTTCTATACCATAGCAAATTACAAATCTGTTATAGGAGTGTGTAGGTGAGTGGTAGAATTGTAGTATCTTATATTAGAAGCTGTTAATAGAGATATTGACATTTTTTAAATTTATCTCTGTCGGTGAGCTATTAATAAGCTCTAAGGATATTTCAGTTACATCACCCCAGTGTTGAGTTACAATGCAAAAAGCATATGTTCACAATGAGACAAGGTTATCATTTGTCTCGGTACTAAATAATATAAGGGTGATATTGCTCTCACCAAGAATAAGGTAGAAAGGTTAAGAAGGTTTATGATAATATTGAGAAAGACCAATGTTACAGTTATCAGCAAACAGTAAATCACATTTCCACTTCAGTAAAGAACAAAAATATAAAAACAGGATTTTTCAAGACAATCACATTTTAAATAGCATAATCTACAGAGCTAGTATCTGATCCTTAGTGGATCTATATTGTTACCTTTACTATAACTTATTGCTTTAAACATGTCTCTTTTTAACTTCCTGGAGAGAAGAGAATGCTAGGCACATTTCATATTATTATAAATAAAAGCAGAAGCTTCAGTTTACATGGGCTTAGGAAGCTACCATTGATAAGTTAAGTAGTAGGGGGGAAAGTCCGGTCTAATATTTTCTGGTTAAATACTAATGAGGAAAATTTAAATTTCCTTTTATTTTTGGTTAGGCAGGTCTATTTTTCCTGTATGGTTATGTGCCTTATTTCTGTATTGGCATATTGGAGTATTAGATAATTAAAAGTAAGTGCTCTATGGAAACTTGAGGACTGGTACATTCCAGCACTGACTTTGCACAGAAGCAATTCATTCTGGCAATTATGGAGTGTCGTTTTACTCAGATGTGGAAAAGATTCATGGCAGGTTAGTAATTCTTATGTTTGTGAAGTAAACCTGCTTATTTAATATAATAAATCAGAATTGGGGATCTGGAGTATTGGTATAGAGATTGTGGTGAAACTGGCTTGGTGGGGGCAGCATCCAAAGTATTTGCCTCAGAGGAATGTTGGATCGAGTGATCAGTCGTTCATGGGTACACCCCTGCAAGTGTAGCATCAAGCGCTTTAGGAGACAGGTTTGCTGCTTAACCAGTTGTGGGTAAGAACGAGCCAATAATCTGTATTGTACATTGTACAGGATGATCCTAGACACACACACATCCACACACACACACACGCACACACACACACACACACACACACACACACACACATATACACACACGCATACATATGCACATATATTTGTACATGTAACAATACTTATATTATAATTGAAATTTGTATTCTCTTCACCATACAACAACTTTATCAAGAAATACTTCAGATTTCTGGATGATATACTTGTTGTATGGGATGGACCTAGAGACAAGATAGACGAATTCATGGAATTTATAAATCAAACCACTGTATTTTTGGAATTTACACACCAGATAGGCAAAGACAAAATACACTTTTTAGACGTTAATTTGGAAAAAGATTATAACAACAAGTGTTACAAATCTAACATTTACAGAAAAGAGCATTTTTCTAACGCATACCTCCATTACGACAGTGACCACCCATATTTTTTGAAAGGGAATATTGTTAAGGGGCAAATGATTAGAATGGCAAGGATGATTTCGAATGATAGTGATTTTATTAAAGAAATTGGTCATGTGGCAAGGATGATTTCGAATGATATGTTGAAAGGATGTTTCAGGAAAGAGGATATCCAGTAGAAACAATAGCCAATATTAAGGAATATGTACTAAAAGGAAGAAGTGAAAATCCTTACGTCCCTCTTTTGACTGTGAATAGTAGAGGTTCTTCTTTTTATACATCTAATGCTTCCAATACATTAGATGAACCTAACATGGTTAATATTAACAATGGTCATTTAAATAGTTTTGAGAATACTGCAAATATGTATGTTTCACCCTACCTTACGTTGACCTTTCATAAAGAGATGGGTTGGTTGAAAAAATGCATTAATGAAACTTGGGGTATGTTTAGGGAAATGTATGGCACAACTAATATTTTTCAGGAGGATATAAAGTACAGTTATAGGAGAAATAGAAATGTTAAGAATATCCTGGAACAACAAAGAATATATAACAAGCAAGGTACGAGCAAAAAGCAGGGAATGTTTAAATGTGGAAGATGTGCCCAGTGCTCTTTTATTGCAGAACAGAAGGAAATAGTATTGCCTAGTTTAGGGATAACTTTGAAAGCTAAGAGCTACAGTAGTTGCTATACACAAGGAGTTGTTTATTTTGTTTATTGTAAAGTATGTTGGAAATATTATGTTGGAAAAACTGAGAGACACTTGAGGTCAAGAATATATGAACATATTAGAGATATTAACAAACACAATGTAAACAATGCCCTATATAGACATGTGTTGAGTTGCAAAGAAGCTCACTTTAAATTCTGGGTGTTAGAAGAAGTGAAATATCCAGACAGAGGTGGAGACTGGGAAACAAAACTTGAATATAAGAAAATGATGTAGCAATTGCGGTTGGACGCATGTGGAGGGAAAGGTCTCAATGACCATATATCTAGCACTCCAGTTTTAAATATTTTAGCCACTGATCCTAAGAAAACTATCAAAAGATAGATGACAATATAGTGTTAAGTTGTTTCAAGTAAAATATATGAAAGTATATATATATATATATATATATATATATATATATATATATATATATATATATTGTTTACCTTCTGTCTTTGTTGTTACTTTTATTATATAACCCACACACCCTTTTTGCTATACATGTCTATAGTACAAGTATTAATATTTATTAAAATAATATTTAATTCACTTAATATACAAGTGAAAAGGGTAGAAATATATATACATATATGCATTTTATATTACATAATTCATCAATTTATATATATTTCTTATCTATACCTATGGGTATTTTATATTTTATATTTAGATTTATATTTAGAAGGATTTAACATACTCTCATTTATATTTATTGTATTAACATGTGTACTATACAGTATTTATATTTTTAGTAAAATAGTTACAAACTAGTATTACGTGCTATTCATGTTTTGTTGTACTTCATTGCGATAGTTGATTTTTATTGTACCAACAGAACTGTATTTTTATTGTACCAACAGAACTGTGTTATTATTTTTAGTGTGGTTGAAAGTTGTTTTAAACAGCTAAATCTTTGACTTACAACCACTGCTAAACTGTGATACACACCTTAAAAGGAATTTGAATCAATTAATTAATTATTCAATTATGTTACTTGCCAGCCCACTAGTGGTTTTTAGTATATAAGAAATATATTTTGGCCAATTTAATTGTCTCTGAAGAAGTCTCCGAAGGGAGACGAAAGCGCTCAGTCCTTTGTTGTTTGTGCTGTCGTTTTGTCGTATGTTTGGATGTAACCGTTTGGATCAATAAATTAATTTTGCTGCATTGGAATTACTTTGGCTGATTACCATCTTTTTTGTGCATGGACTACCTTTATTGCTCTCGGAGCAGGTATTTGGGAATACTTATATTATAACTATACAATTTTTCAGTTGTTTAACAGCACAAAGCAATCCCTAAAAATTAAATCTAAACCATTCTATTTAAATGTCTATATTTTATACTTCATAAGAAAAAACTGTTCAGAACTACCCCTTCCTTATTTCAGTTTGACCATTAAGTCAAGATGGCTTGAAATGTCCAGTTTTAAGCTTCTCAACTAAAACAAAGAACTTATCCTGAGGTTCTGCTGTGAGAAAGTGACATTTTGTACAGTCTCGGTATTTCTTCCTCATATAGCCGGAGGGTTCTCAGCTTTCACGCTGTATGCTTTAAGGAATTCCAGTGATGTATACGATCGTAGTGGGATCATTTTAGCGGGTTGGATGTCCCAGAAGTGGAGTCCTTTATAGAAGCATGTTAGGAGAGATGCAGAAGCGTTTTGGTTCCTAGCATGGGAAAACAGAAGCGAAAGCAGTTCCGCAGCAGAGCCTCGTGGCTTGAGAAAAAATATAAAAAGGAAAAAAAAACATTGGTAGAGGCCTAAGAAGGCACAGCATAGTACCAGAAGGCAATGACAGACCCAGGAGCATTGAAGTGAGTGCAGCCATCCACTTGAGGCCCATTTATCATTCTTGTGAGTGTAATTAGAGGTCTAGTGAGGGAACTTTTTTAAACACAGCTAGAAAGGTTTCTCTGGCTTCTTTTGGTTTAGCGATCGCATACTTGACTCCTTCCAAGTAGAAGATTAGTAAGTTTGAATATTTCATTTGAAATTTTTTTTTCTTTCAATCAGGAATTTGAAGTAGGGGGAAAGAAGTTGTCTGGCTTGTCTTATTTAGAGGGGAAGGTCTTGAGCCAACAAGATTGTATTATTATTCCAGGTAATAGTTCCTCCATTTTTCTTAGCAGCAAGCAATATTGTGTTAACATCTTGAAAGTTTAGTAGTTTTGCATATACTGGTCTGGGTTTAGATGATGCTTGGGTTTCTCTCAAAGCTCTATGTGCTCTTTCTGTTATTATTTGCAGGGCTTTTACTGGTTCTTTGAGTAAAATACTGATTATTTGGGTGATGGAAGGTATCAGTTCATTGTGAGTTACAGATTCTGGGATGCCCCTTATGATGATATTGTTCCTTCTGGACCTTGCTTCCAGATTTATAATCTTTGCTTGCAGAATTTGGATTTCTTTATCATGTGAGTCAGTTTTTTTTTTTTGTTATTAAAGTTATTTTCTCCTCATTTTCGATGATTTGGGCTTCAGATTTATCCAACCTGCCTATTATTTGATTGAAGGTATCACCAACTGATTGTAGTTGCAAGGATAGATCTTTTATTGCTTCTTAAATGGACAGTAGAGCTGACTTAATATCCTCCAGGTTTGCTGGTTGTTCAGATTTGTTTTTATTTCCAGTTTTAGAGGTATCTGGTTGTTTTATTATCTTCTGTCTCTTGGAGTTTATGTCTTTTTCAGGCGATAGTAGGTCAAAAAGTTTAGTTTTGGATGTAGTAGTATCCATATTTTTATCTTCTTTTGACATCCTGCAGTAATGTTAGCCTCAAGCTTGGGTATAGTTTTCAGTATGCTAAGCTTCAAAGGCACACAGCTTGCTCTTGCCTCACTGTATCAGTTTCAATCTTTGTTGTTTAGTAGCGAAAACAGTCACTTCTTCTTGCAGATTTTATTTAGGTGTTAATTAGAGTTGATATTTCAAGATATTTTGTTGAAATTGGTTCTGGTTTATCTTCTGGGTTAGTTTTATTCTAGATAGTTAGAGAAGCTGAGGGCTAGCAGTGCTTACAGAACAGCAGCCATCTTTGACTCACTCACTACATAATTTTTAAAATTCAGCATCAGAAAACTACATCACCTGATATTCTCAGGCGGTCTGTTTTTTTTTAACACTGATGAAGGGAGAAATCCTGAAAGCTCTGTAAGATTAAAGGTTTTTATTGGCTTTTCTGAGTCCAGAGTGCTTTTCGAATTTTACTGTTGTTATTGCCATTGACTCAGTTTACTGGCTTCCTAGATCTTATTTTCCTTGTGATAGGTAGGGTATATCAGTGGCACATGCCCATTAAGAGTGGGAATACTGAGAATCTGGTCCTCACCATCAGACTATTATCACTGCTCCCTTCCTCATTGCCTGTGTGATTCCTTGACATGAAAGTCTCTTTTCTATTTCAATAAGCAACCTCTCCAGGTGGCTGATGCAGGCACCATGCCAGATTCTATTACATTCTGCACAATTTCTGGCAGTTTCTGGTGGGTGACATAATCACCACTTCTAGCAATACATCTAGAGGCACAAATGCATCAGCAGCCAGGGCAATGCTACCTGAGGTGGATGGGCAAGATAGTGCAGGGGCTGTAGAGGTAGTACTGCTAGGTTGCATCCCAAAGATGCTGGTTGTTGGTGTGGCAGCTGATGGTGTGTTGGCAAGTTGAGATGCAGTAACTGGCCTACCTCCTTGTGTTGAAAAGCACTTGGTTTGTTGGCAGAAAGGTATGACATAAGAATGGTGTGATTACAATTAACACACACACACACACACACACACACACACACACACACACACACACACACACACACACACACACACACACACACAAAACTAAAATAACCCATATGTCACCCAATGGATAGCCAATTGGCACACAGACAGGATCCAGGAAGTTAGAATTGGGGAGTTCACCTCTACAAAAAGGCCAGTCACAAGCGGAGTCCTTCAGGGATCAGTCCTTGGACTGCTCCTTTTTGGCATTTACTTCTCAGAAGTCAAGATCAATGTCAGTGGTCTCTGGCTGACTAAATTTGCAGATGATTACAAATTAGGAGCTGTCATTGACTCTCACACTGACACAAATGTCCTCCAGGAGGGGCTGACACAGACAATCAATTGGTGTCAGAGCCATGTACTAAAACTAAATGCCAAGAAATGCATAATAGTATCCTTTGTGAAGTCATCCATCCCTGGTAACTATCATATTGACAACACACCCCTTACAGTTGACCCAGTAGTCAGGGACTTAGGGACACACATTGATAGTAATCTAGCCTTTGACCATCATATGTCTCCAGTGATGAGGAAATCATTCTATGTTGTGCATCTTATAAACAAAGTTATGGCATCTAAGTACAAGGAAGTCATTGTTCCAATGTATTCAGCATTCATCAGTCCTATCAGTGAGTACAGTGCCCCCTTTGGTATGTACCTAACCAGGCATATCCAACAAGTGGAATGTCCACAGAGGTTCCTCACTAAAAGAATACATGGTGTAAGTAAAATGTCCTATGTAGACTGCCTCAAGGCCCTATACCTGTATTCTGTCTCCTAAAGGCTTTTGATGGGAGATCTATGCCCAGTATACAAAGCATTGTCAGACCCCACTCAGATAGACCTCCTGCATATCGACAAAACAAACTGCACCAGAATTATCCATTCTAAGGACTTAAACCTTGCCTGTCATATAAATAGGACTAGCTGAAGAGATAGGTATGTATCCCAGAGACTACTGCATTTATGGAACAGGCTCCCCATCCATGTGAAGCAGAGTTTCTCCCTAACCCAATTCAGGTGCAACTTGGACAATTGGATGGGAAACCAGAAATTCATCTCTTGTTTGGAACCTATGTCTCTAATGGACGCAGGTAACATGTAAATCGTTCATCTCCCAGGCTCATGCTTACACATATCAAGGGTATCAGAACTTGTCAGAGATTTGGACTGCATGGCTAGGCTTAAAAAAGTCCTTGTGGTTGTTAGCCTAGTAAACACCTATGAACCTAAAAGAGAGATAAGGGATGGAGTGAGACATAAAAGAAAATATATGATTAGAAACATGATATGTCGCATTCATGCTTTGTTACAATAATTATCCTTTTATTATTATATTATCTATAGACATTTCAAAATAAATAAAAAATTACTGTGAATTGTTACAGGTAATCCTTGAAATATGCAGATATTCCATATATCCTTTAAAATATACCGCAGATTAAATTAGCAGCATGGCATTAAATCTAATATTGCTGCATGTTAAAAGTAGAAATGATACTTACTGAATGTGAATCTCTAGCTTACTTGCGGTAACTGAACCCACATAATCTGACTATACTAGTACACTTGCCTACTACAATTACCAAAAGCTAAAGCAGACAGCATACATGCTTGCTGTTACAGTAAAGATATGCATGCTGAACTTGATACTGATCTAGGGAATAATAATATATTAATTACAATCAGGGTCAGTTGTGCTGCAGGTATACCCTTTGTTTCTCTGAGTCACTGCAACCTCTCAGCATGTGCCTCCCTGTTTGTCAAGATTTCCTCTGTAGCTGTAAAATAAAAATTAAAAGAAGTGACATGAAAGCATTATGCATACCAGTCTTGGAAATCTACAGCATTCCATAACATTTAAAGTTGATTAATCTGTATACTTACACAGCAGCAGGATGTCAGCAGTTTTAAATTCATCCAGTCCCTGGTTGAGTTGTGCCTGCTTGTGCCTCTTTAGGTCACAGTAATGATGCCTACACTGCTCCCCAGTGCGTGGTATGCCAGTCGCAGTAGAGATAGCCTTGGCTTGGCTATTCCAAGCTACAGCCTTATAGTGAGACCCAATATAGCCACCATGCAGCAGCCTATGGCTGTAGTGCTTCACAAGGATTGCACCAAATATTTGTGACTCCTCTACACCTCACCTCTGTGCCTTGAATTTGGCACCATCCTTCCCATCTCCTGCCATGTCTGCAAAGGTCCACCAACAGCAGTTGCAATGATTTCCAACCAATTTGTGATTTTGTGATATCACATTTTATGACCAATGCCCAAACATGCACAACCATGCCAGCCATGTATGTGCATTGGTAAGCAGAGATATAAATTGCCAAACAAACAGGATGTGAGTTTATGAAACAGAAAGGATAATGTGAAATTTGGCATTGATTTATGGCATATGTGCTGCTACAACTGGTCACATGTCCAATGGTCAACACTGAAATGCTATATGGCTTGGCTTTCAAGCCATGACTTTGGAGGTATCAATGGGATGACTTGGCACATACTTTGTGGGGACTTACACAATGTTAAAAGTAATTTGTACAATGTGGATTCAAACCTATATAAAAGAGAATGCACACATTCCCACACAGGTAATCCTCATTGCTACAGATGATGTTTTTGTCAACCATGGTCATTACAAATATACAATTTAAAGAGTGACTAGTGCTATAGTTCAATTAGGTATTTATGTGTGTGAAATTAAAATGTTTTAGCTTATGCATTCTCAGGTGTGATACAGGTCTGGTGTATGACAATATACTTGAAAAAGATAGACTTGCATGACTTTAGTAATAGAGTTTGGAGCTATGATACATACCTCACAATATATTCGGTCTTACAGTTATGATTGGGTTATGGGAGGGGTGTAGATGATTGTCAGTAATCAAATGTGTCCATCACATATATGGAGCTACCTATTTTTTACATAAGCATTATTGTCACACTAAACCAGTTACACACATAACACATACATACAAAAGTATATGCATGTAAGCAGTAAAGATACCTTTTTGTCAATCAGCCTTCAATACTTAGCTATTAGTATGCATTGTTACCTTTATAATCAAAGGTTTTGAAAATCAGGATACCTTTACTAAAAAAAAAAGGGGAGTGTTCTGTATTTGAACCCTGGATCAACTGTTTTCTGACTATGAACTCATTGCGCTTAAACTTGGTACCACAAAGAAAGCAGGGCAGCACTTGTACTTTCCACACTCAGTACTGGCCAGACTGCTGATGGCCTTGCATCACTACTAAGCCTGTTTACATGAAGGAAGGTGAACTAAATTAAATGCTTTACTTTTTTTTTCCTTAAACAGTGAACCCTGTTTACACATAGGTAAGCAGCACACAAATGAAAAAGGCAATAATGAGCATATATTACTTTGAAAATTCTGATTATAACCCTTCCTCAGTAAAAATAACTCATGTGTGACTCCAACCACACTTTACCTATGTTCTCTTTTTTTTAGTTCAGTATATTCATACCTTGTGCTCCAGAGACATTCCGGCAACAGGTGGAATTTCTGCATTTTATCATCCATATTGCTGGCTACAAAGCAATGCTGCTAAGCATGTTTGTGCTCTAGAAGGGGACTGAAATTAAATTTCACTTTTTTAAGCAGCTAACAGTGTTTGTGCTCTGTTACACACTATGCACATAAAAAATAAAAGGATAAAGAGATGGAAACAAAGGTTAAACAATTTCACAGCTCTGGATTTGAACCATAAGACTATTTAACTTATACAACACAGTTGGAGTAGGTTATTTCTCTTTGCCACAGACACATCTTTGCAATACCAATGAAACCATGTGCATACAAACAATTCAAATTTCATATCCGGTATTAATAGTTCAAACAGTTGGAGTTTCTCAATTGTTTGCACATGTGCGGCTAACATATTTAGTACAATGAGTGATCACACAGGTATTTGTGACTATGTTTGCAAAAATGCAGCTCGGTCCTGTCTTTGTAATCTAGTCATTCTTCCCTTATCTCTGCTTCACTATCAGACACACATTCTGTAGTGCATTTTCTAGTATTTTTCTTTCAAGGTGTGATACAAATACATCAACAGTGAATAACAGTTTTCAGCAAGGACAGGATTCTTGTGCTATTATGGCCAAAATGTATACATATATGGTGTTTGATTTTATTTAAAAGCTGACTGAAGTAAGTTCCACACTTTGTAAGTGTATTCTCACTTACATACCAACTGTTGGGAAGGGTGTCTGAATTGTTGTTGTGTTTTTCTTCACTCACAATAATCATCCACAGTTGCAAGCCATTAGCACTGAACAATGGTTTAGAGGCTACGCTATGTTTGCATCTACTACACACAGTCAAAAGTTTGCAATTCTAATTAGTTCAGATCTCATTAGCATATTTACAGTGCTCAGAGGGCTGAATCTACACTATATAAAAGTAATTGTGTAGCTGGGGAACTTGAAGCTGCAGTGACTTGGTTCAAACTAAACAAAACAAAAGACTGGTATTTCATTTTGCTGGGTGCGAAGTTTAATCCTAACACTATTTTATTTGATTATTGTTATAGTATGATTACAGTTCTGACATCCACATCATATCTTGAAATTACACTTTCATTTCTAATAAAAATTAAAGACCCACATGTAATGTAGGTCAATATTTTGAGTCACACTATAGGCAACCTGTGATGTTATCAGGGCCTATTGTTTCTGTGTTATTAGCCACAGAGAGCACACAGATGAGCTGCCCTCATTAGAGTAAAAATTGAATAATGTTTACATGTATACTTTGTCTGATGGCTAGTGGCAGCAGCTGGGTGATGTGTGAGACAAACTGTCAGCTTGCAAATTGTCTACTTCTTCTGCTTGGGTATGTCTGGTGGTATCCACATACAGATCTCTGGTTAGTTGTATATTCCACTTAATATTTTACATTTAATGGAATAAATGATTTGTGACAAGACCTCTAAATGCAACCTTGGCCATTCCACACACTGCTACAATGCACACAGTTGTACAACTATACTAATGTCACATACTTACATCAAATGCACAACATATGCATATATGTGTTTCATGGGCAAGCTGTGTTTGAGCTGCCTGGTACCATATCAGGACTCATTAGAGATCAGTTGTTTGTGGCTCATGCAGAACATTTCCTGACACAAATGCTAATAGTCATACTATGGTACTACTGACCAAATCAATAATCCTAGGGTATAACAACACAACTGCACATACAATGAAGTCCACAAGGTGCCATTGAATCAAAACATGTGATACATTGGTTGTGTATCTCATAGCATAACAACATGTGTATGACACAAGACTCGTGACCATATAATCAAAATAAATTTATATTGATGTCTGTCTCAGAACATTTAATGATGACATGCCAAAACATGCACACCTGTGCCATACTGCAAGTATCATTGTGGTAATGGAATGTGAACCGTGTAGAAGGCTGATCTGCTCCACTATAACAATACATGTCCTAATACACCAACAATATACATAAAAATGTATCATACCATGTCAACAGTTCTTAAGAGGCATATTACTACAGCTATTATAGAAGCAGCATGTAATGCAATGGCAGCAATGGCCATCAATACATTAGCTCACATCACAGATTGTAATACTCTCTTGCAGCCATACTGTACTTCCACACCTCAACACATTACATGCCAGTGACAGCAACATTGCCATGTCAACCATTCATGGAGTCATTGGACATTATTATGTTAATGGCCAATATCACATGAAAAAATAGCCATTATTATACTATGTAAAAAATGTCTTATATGTATATTATGGAATATAGTAAGACTGTTGTGTGTATTTGTGTATTTGTTGGATTACATTAAATCCTACCACTGTCCATATGGGACATGAGTACCACACCATGACAGAATTAGCAATCATACATGCAGTGATCTGGAGATGGCTTGTAGAGGCTCATGGGAATACTCTTCTTCTTGATGTCTGTAAGCATATTTACATGAGGACGCTGTCCACTCATCTGCAGGAAGGATGTCATGTGGTCAGATGTGGCCAGAGGAAAAAGGAGGATGGTGGATGCTTGGGGCAATGTGAAAGGGTCTTCAGGTGGTATTGAAATGAAGAGTGATTCCAAAGATCATACAATGACCATAATGCACCACAATCACACACACACACACACACACACACACACACACACACACACACACACACACACACACACACACACATCAAATACACAGCAGTAGACTAGGCCTAATTTGAACATTACACCTGTGTAGGTATAGAATATGAATGCCATGCAATGTCACAGTAGCAGCACCACATATGTCTGACAGTAATACTGCCACATTGCACTTTTTGTATGATAGCATCATTGTATGCTAAGGAGAACATGTAGGGAGGAGTGTAGGACATGGATGTGGAGTCACATCCCTGTGTAAAATTGTCTCAGTGATAGTTATATGTATAGACTCACAAGTTGCCTGCTGTCACATTAGAACACCTATATGTATAAGTAAATTAGCTTGCAAGTACAATAGTTCATGTTGTTGCCACAGCACAGTTTTGTCTTGAATACTGTCAGAGTGTATGTTATACAGGATGATATAATCACTGTATGCTACAACAAGATGTTCAGAGGAGGGTTTGCTATAGCTGTGGACTCTCACTTTGTTTTAAAATTGTCACCATAGTGATTGTTGAATGCACACACAGTTGACTGCAGTGAGAATAGAACCTCTAACTATTAAAGCACAGTACGTAACTTGAGTACCACATAATAAGACTGTCTTTTATAGTGTTGGACAACACTTTATAGCTGATGTCAGCACTGATGAGAAGAAAATAGTAATAGCAGATAGCCGTACCACATATGCTGGAGTTAGAAAGCTCTCCCGAATGTCAACCAAGTGAACACACACACACACACACACACACACACACACACACACACACACACACACACACACAAACACACACATACACACACACACACACACACACACCAATTGACTGGTAGTGAGAATAGAACCAGAGCTATCTATTTACAGAGTACACTACTTAATCTTTTATACTGTTGGATGACATTTTATAACTGTTGACATCACCAGTGGTGTCTGGTGAGAGGAAGATGCTAGCAGAAGTGTCCCACATGCTGCTGTAAAATGGGCACTTTAATATCAACCAACTGAACAAACACATAAACACACACCAATTGACCACACTGAAAACATAACTCCCACCTATTTACAGAGCACAGTACATAACTCAAGCACCACAGCACAAGTCTGGGTTATATAGCATCAGACAACACTTTATAGCTGATAACATCAGCAGAGTCTTGTGAGAAGAAGATAGTAATAGCATAACATGCTGGTGTAAAATGCTTTCTTAAATGTCAACCAAGTGAACACACACATGCAGACACACCAGTTGACTGCAGTGAGATTAGAACACCTACTTAACTACTTACAGAGCATGGTACTTAACATAAATGCCACAGCACAACACTGGCTTTTGCATTTTTGGACAACTCTTTATAGCTGATGGCATCAGCAGAGTCTGGTGACATGAACATTGTAATGGGAATGTTTCACATGCTGGCGTAAAATGCTGTCTTAAGTCAACCAAGTGAAAACCTAAGTACTTACAGATCACAGTGTTTAACACAAGTACCACAGCACAATACTGGCATCTGCATTGTCAGCCAACGCTTTATAGCTGATGACCTGCTGGCATTAAATGTTTCCTCAAATGTCAGATATGTGAAACTAAGTATACTGAAGAAAACTCAGTATTTAACACAAGCACGTAGTACAATTCTGACTTTTATAATGCTGCAGGACAGTTTATAGCGGATGACATCATCAGTGAATGTCTGAGAGAAGATGTTAGGAGGCCTGTATGAAATGGATGGGTAGCCATGTATGATTGTGAAGATATTGAAGTTCTGCATGTTACCAGATTTATGAGTGTGCAAAGTATGGATGTAATGTTTCCTGTTGTGTTTCCAATGTGCAGATACACTTTAAGAGACAGCTTTACAAACCATTTGCACATAGCTATCAGGAATGCATGTACCAGAAATGAGACATTTTTCCCAGCATGTTGTATACATTAAACACTTAAATTCTTACATACAGACACACACACACATTCTTTTGTGATTATATTTGTCCATATGTCCATATTTGTGAATAATTGCAGTCCACATTACTACAAGCATTAGATAATCTGAATGTCTTATTGTCAGTATAAAGATATACACGGTATGTAACAAAGCATTGTTTCTATTTATTAGTGTAGTTTAGTTGATATTTAGGAACGGGTACTGAGAGACCAATTTTCAAGTGCATGGGTGCAGGTAACACATGACTACAATGTAAATATGTGTTCAGTCTTTAAAAAGTGCCTTCTCTTTGGTTGTGTTTTTACATGTACTTTAATGGGATGAAGATTAACTACCATGTATTAGGTTTATTGCCCAATGTGCACTTTTCATAGCACACATCCAAACAGTGGGTTTTCACAATCAATGGCAAAGTGTTTGCACATGTAAGATACACATTTAAGGACTCCTATCTGAACTGGAGAAGTACTTATCCACACTGGCTATAGTACACGCAGTTAACAGATACTGTGATGTGCATAAATAGCTCATATTGGAAATATGTCATACATTTTCTAACCTTAAAAAAGTATTTATACTCCTTTTCCCATTTGTGCTTAGTTAAGCAATGAGCAAACATGGGCCTGTGCCTCAATGATAAAATTATGAGAGTTATACTGGTTTGCTTTCATCTGTGCAAACACACTAAGTAGAGAGGTGCAGTAGTCAGCAAACTGGCTAGTACTAAGTGTAAGAAACACATCTGCTGCTTAGCTGACTCTCTGACAGCAGTTGTAAGAGCAGCGTGATTTTTATTTTGAGCCCAAATAATACAGGGTTTGAATCCAACTGTATCTAATAATTTTACATATGTATTCATAATGTAATTAAATGATTGTGTGTCATAGTTATTTGAAATGAAAGATGGAATGACTAAAGTACTGTATATAAAGAAACAGTACGTAAGTGATTTATGTCAACAGTACACATATGGAGTTACATATTGATGCAGCCATAAGACTAAATAAAATTTTTTTTAATGAAAGTTTTAATATGAGTGTCTTTATTCTACTTTAAATGTGTACCCTTTATGCAGTGGGTTTAAGCAACACTGAGCAGAGGTAACTGCACCATGCCACTGGATGTGAAAAGCCATTAACTGACATTTGGCATTGGTGCACAATGTGAAACACTGGATAAACACAGGAAAAAAATGTGAAGGGCTTCATTGGAGATTTATTACTTCTGTGTGTGGTATGTAACTCTATGTTATGACTAGACTAAAGGTGTTAAATGGAGTAAATAGGAAAGTGGTGAAATGAGGAGCAAGCAGGGGGAAGAACAAAGGGAAGGCAATATTATAATGTGCAGGAGTGAGGTAGGAAAGAGCTACAGCTATCCACTTCTTCAACAATGTAAAATTTTTATTTATTTATTTATTTATTTATTTACATTTGTTGACCGGGAGTGTCCGACTGGATGTAAGTCCATTTTCAGTGGAGGCCCGGGGAGAAAAGCTCCACAGTTAAAATAAACAGACAGTAGTTACATTGGATTACATAGCGATTAACAATTTAACATAGCAATTAATTACAAACATATTTACAGATGAAGAACATAGTACATCAGTAGACAACTAGAATCTTTATCTGTGAAGTACATAACAGACATTAACAAATGTTACAATAAGAATCTCCTGCTTAGCTGAAAATGAAAATAAATGAACGAACCACGGGAACCTTGCACCAGAAGTCCAAAACTGAAAAGTATCCACACCCAAGCGTTTTAACCTCTCCAAGTTTACAAACAGAACAGATAAAAGGCACTTCAAAGGATGTTAGCTTCTTAACATATATTTAAAAGTGTATTAAAAATATATTTAAAAATTTATAAATTTATAAACTACTAGAGTAGGGCACGTAACTAACCTATTCTAAAAATCCTTAAAATAATAATAATAATAATACATGATGCTAAACACTAGCAAGAAACAATGCCAGAAATAGTACAGTGTATTCTACATCCTAAAGAATATTCAGTGTATACATATACAACTGAAACTGATAAGTATGTATGCTAGCGTACTATTACCTATCAACAAACCAAATCTACACTTTATCAATAAAATACTTTTAACTATTCTTTAACACATATTTAGTAACTTCTATCTCAAATAACTCCTTAACTTCAAAACTGAAAAAATGTTGCAATTTTCATTAAGGCCTGGGAACCTAAAGGCATCCAACCTAAGTTGCCATTCTAATTCACGGTTCTCAAGAATCAACGAAAATGGTCCCCCCCTTATATTTATAGGGACTTGGTCAATCGCCATAAAAGGAAAGCTGTGCCCTGGGTTAAGGTCACTAGGTTAGGTTACTAGGACATCTTTAAAATTACCTAGTGTCTTTAACCCACCCCTTCATGCACTCCTTCATCTCTTTGAGAGTGTATGTGAGGTGGACTTTAGGCATTATACTACGACAACACAAAAGAAAGATGATGTTGGTACATTTAATACTACTAAAGAACAACTCTCACTATTGGACCACCTCTGTCAATTACTGGTGAGACTTATTAAACCAGATAAAGGGGGTGGCCTTGTGTTGTTGGACGATTACACTTATAAAGAAAAGATGTTATCTGTTTTGAGTTCCCCTGCCTACATCATGTCTTCAATAAATGAGGTTAATGGGGCATATCGTAGAATCAGGGGTTACTTTCGTGACTTATTTTTGGCGGGGAAAATTGATGTCGACATTTATAACTTTATTGACATCACTCTACCAAAACTCCCAGTAATGTTTGGTATACCCATGATCCATAAGGATATTATAAATCCTCCTATGAGAGCCCTGATTGATGGGAGGTCGTCTATGACCTACCCCTGTTCCAAACTCATTGATAACATCTTGTCTAAGTATATCAAGTTCATCCCAAGTGTATGTAAGGACTCTTGGTCCTTTTTGGAGAGTATCAATGGTATACCGTTTGACAATGAGTGTAACTTCCTGACAATAGACGTGGTAGACCTATATACGTCCATTCCACATCAGGAAGCTATTGAATGGATTGGTCTCCTTTTAAACGATTTTGGAGCCCCTAAAGCAGAAGTGGAATTTGTGACCGAATTATTAGACATAGTCCTTACATCCAACTTTTTTATCTTTGACAAGGACTATTTCCTTCAAAAACAGGGAGTTGCCATGGGTTCTCCCTGTGGGGCGAGTGTTGCTAATGTTTTCATGGGGTTCTGGGAGAAAAACTTTCTAAACAAAGAACCTGAACTGATGCGACTTGTTAAATACTACACCAGATTCCTTGACGACATTTTTATTATGTTTAAAGGGAGTAGGTTAGAAGCCGACTCTTTTTTTAAATCTCTGAATGCAACAATAGAATTTCTGAAATTTACATCCAACTTCTCTTCATCTGAGATAGATTATTTGGATGTGAAGTTGGTGAAAGATGTAAACAATAAAGTTTTCATCTCTACTGTTTACAGGAAACCAACGAACTGCAATTCTTTTCTCCACTTCTCCAGCTTTCACCCGTACCAACAAAAGTGGTCTATAATAAAGGGCCAATTGGTGAGGGCAGGGAGAATGTGTAGTACTATTTCAGATTTTCGTACTGAATGTGATTTTTTGAAAGAAATGTTCACCAACCGAGGTTATCCAGCCTCGCTTTTGAATGAACTTATACAAGAAGTTGATTCTAAAAGGGTTGACAGCTTCTATAAACCTCTACTTGATCAATTACATCTTATTTACCACGAGCCCCCCAGTTCTGAGGGGACTCTCGCATTGGATTTAGGTTTGGATACAAACACCAGTTTATCCACTCCAGGAGAAGAATGTGACTTCTCATTGAGTTTTGTTACAACCTTTAGTAGAAATTCTAAAGCCATTATGTCTATTATACGTAAAAATTGGCATTTTATTGCCAATAATTAATTTCTAGCAGAGAAATTGGGTGGGTTCCCCCGTTTTGTTTACAAAAGGGGTAGTAATCTTAAATTACTGTAGAGAGATCTGACTCGAAATTCATTTAATAAACGGAAAGGTATGTACCCTTGTGGTTTTTGCAATTGGTGTAATAAGGTTAAAGTAGGGGAAACCTTTGTTATTAGGGAAAATAAATATTTTATCCATTTCCCTTTAAATTGTGAAAGTAGGTCAATTATCTATGTTGCCCTGTGTGATTGCTGCACTGCTTTCTACATTGGTAAGATGGACCGTAGGGTCCGTGAACGTGTATACGAGCACATGTATGCAATTAAAAATAAAAAGAATGAAAACGCGTTGGCTAAACACATTGACCTTAACCCAGGGCACAGCTTTCATTTTATGGCGATTGACCAAGTCCCTATAAATATAAGGGGGGACCGTTTTCGTTGATTCTTGAGAACCGTGAATTAGAATGGCAACTTAGGTTGGATGCCTTTAGGTTCCCAGGCCTTAATGAAAATCGCAACATTTCTTCAGTTGTGAAGTTAAGGAGGTATTTGAGATAGAAGTTACTAAATATGTGTTAAAGAATAGTTAAAAGTATTTTATTGATAAAGTGTAGATTTGGTTTGTTGATAGGTAATAGTATGCTAGCACACATACTTATCAGTTTCAGTTGTATATGTATACACTGAATATTCTTTAGGATGTAGAATCCACTGTACTATTTCTGGCATTGTTTCTTGCTAGTGTTTAGCATCATGTATTATTATTATTATTTTAAGGATTTTTAGAATAGGTTAGTTACGTGCCCTACTCTAGTAGTTTATAAATTTATAAATTTTTAAATATATTTTTAATACACTTTTAAATATATGTTAAGAAGCTAACATCCTTTGAAGTGCCTTTTATCTGTTCTGTTTGTAAACTTGGAGAGGTTAAAACGCTTGGGTGTGGATACTTTTCAGTTTTGGACTTCTGGTGCAAGGTTCCCGTGGTTCGTTCATTTGTCTGCAGTTTTTCTTGTTCGATTTTCCTTGAAAATGAAAATATGTAGAGAATATTTACTAAATGTGGACTGACACCTCCACAAAAAAAGGTGACAACAATGCAATCATGCTGTAGAGCCATTTGGAGCAAATCAAGAGTGTCCAGAAGACACATGTGAGATGTTGACAGCTATGTATGGGACAATAATTTTTTTTGTGGGACTGGTGCCCTTTTATGATTTTTTTATTTAAGTAAGAGAGTAATATTGGATAAGGGACATAGGTATTTCTGGATCAGATAAGTAAGATAGATGAAGAAGTGGATGCATGCAAACAGGGCAAACAAGACAAGAAGAGACGGTGAAGGACACAACAAATTAGGGACACCATGACTGGGGATAGGATGGGACATTGGATGCTCATACCTATCAAACATTGGGACAGTAAAAATCTAGTCCTCACCTTCAGAACTGTCATCACTATCCTCCTCAGCTTGCTGTTGCAGTGTTGAATTTTTAATTTGCTCAGCATTTCAGATGGATCTTCTCCATTGGCAGAGGCATGTACCAATGGTGCATTCCACAACCTCATGCACCATGCCTAGCATCTCCTGGTGGGAGAAAAAATCCCCACCTCTGTCAATACTCCTGGAGTCTACCACTGCACGAGCTGCTGGGGTAATGCTATCTGATGTGGAGAGCCCAGGTAGTGCAGAGGCTGCTGAGGCAGTACTGCCAGGCTGGGTCACAGATGTGCTGGCCACTGGTGCAGGGGCCATTAGAGTTGAAGCAGGCTGAGCCACCATGGTTGGCCTACTTCCCTGTGTTATAAACTATTTTGTGAGTTGTTAGAAAATGATGACATCAAAACATTGTGACCACACATATAAAAATAAAAAAGAGAGATAAAGGTTGGGGTAAGAGGGAAAAAAGAGGTAATTAGTACCACCATATATAACATACAATAAGTAAGTACAGTATAAATGTATTTATTTTATTTTATTTATTTATTTATATTTGTTTCCGGAAAATTCCAACTGGACACAGGTCCTTTTTCAGCTGATGCCTGGGGAGAAAAGCTCCACATCATGTACATGATAAATAGAGATACAAAGTTGCAGCAATAGTAAACATTACAGGTTGTTGGCTTTAATACAATAGCACAATATTGATTATCAACAATATATACAGTAAATGTTGCAAGTTAAGATAGTTTCTTGTTGTTTATAATATTAGTAACAAAGTTGCCAGACAAGATTTTAAAGTATGTAAGACAACTAGCTAATTCTGACTATGGTTAGTAGAGGTGGTAGTATAGTTGCGTTAAGAGTCTAGGTGGGGGGGGTAAGGGTGGAGGTGTTAGTCTGGATTAGAACAAGGACAAAGCAAGTGCAAATTTAAGTGGAATTTGAGTGCAGTCTTGAAAAGACTGATGGAATGTAGAGTAGCTATAGAGAGTGGAAGATTGTTCCAAAGTTTAGATATGGTACATGAAAATATGGCTTCTCCTGCTGAGTTTTTGGGTTTGATAACAGTGAGTTGATTTTTGTTGCTTGATCTTAGGGGCCTAGTGGAGTGATAGGGTTGGGGAAGGATTTGAAGGGAAGGGATGTTATGGGGTGGTTAATAAGTTTATGAGTGAGGGTGAGTTGATTAAAGTGAAGGAGTTGTGGGAGTTCTAGCCAGTTTAGTTCTTTAAGGGAGATACAATGATGGCTGCGGTAGGAGGTTCCAGTGGCAAATTTAGCAATTTTGTTGTTACAAGCATCCAGCTTGTGTAGGTCTGTCTGTCTAAGTTTGGTAAGTATGGGGGATGCATAGAGTAGGGTGGAGATTAGCTGGGAATTGGCTATGGAGATTCTAGCTGCCTTGGTTAGGAATTGGCGGCTTCAATATAATGCACCAAGTTTCTTGTGAACTTTTTTTATAGTGAGAGATATATGGGTGTCAAATCTAAGTTTGTTGTCTATTTCCACACCAAGTAATTTTGTGTGTTCTGATGGAGAGATGATGGTATTGCCTCTGGCGAGAATGTTGAAGTGGGGGTGTTTTGGGTGGCTTTGGAAGGTTGGAACAAGAGAAGTTTTGTCTTACTTGGGTTGAGTAGGAGCTGAGCAATGAATAGCCAGCTTTCTACAGAAGACAATGATTCTTGTGTGATTTGTTGCAGTTCTGGTATAGTGGGGGCAGAGCACATGAGAGTAGAGTCATCTGTGTACTGTATAATAGATGCTTGTGTGGTGGCAGTATGTAGGTTGTTAGTGAAAAGTGAGAATAGCAGAGGGCCAAGGATAGACCCTTGGGGAACTCCGAGAGTAACTGGGAGGCAAGGTGATAGGTTATCATCCCAAATTGCTGCTTGCTGGCATCCATGTAGATAGCTGTGGAACCAGTTGCAGGCTGATTGTGAAAAGGAGAGGTTGGGGGAGAGTAGAGAGTAGTAGCTCATGAGATACCATGTCAAAGGCCTTTGAGAGATCTATAAATACGGCAGTAGAGAAGAGGCCATTGTTTTTGTGATGATGTATAGTGTTGGTGAAGGAGAGCAGAGCAGAGGTAGTGCTGTGATATGGCCTGAAACGTGTTGGAGTTTGGAGAGGAGATTATTAGCTAGGAGGTAGTTGGAGACTTGGGTGTTGATACATTTTTCAAGTATCTTGGAGAGAGGGGAGAGGATAGCAATGGGTAGATAATTGGAGAGGTCGGTGGAGGGGGTGCCTTTGTGGAGGGGAATGATGTGGGATATTTTCCATATTGAGGGGACATAGCCTTCTGTTATGGAATGGTTGATTAGAATTGAAATTGGGTAGGCTAATGTATCAGCTGCAATTTTCAAGTATTCAGAGTGGAGGTTGTCAGCTGCGAGTTTAATGAGTTGAAGTTTTGACAATAGTCTTTAAGTAGGAGGTAGGTACGGAGGTGAAGAAGAAAAGAGGAGTGGGGGGGTTTAGGGTTAGGGTTAGGAGTTGGGGACTATTGTACGGAAGTGTTGTTTGTTTAGAGATGTTACAGTTTCAGTGAAGTGTTTGTTGAAGGATTCAGCAATACTGCTGGAGAAGGGGGGAATGGGCAGCTGGGGGGTATCAACCTTCCCTGGGTGGAGGATAATGTTAATAGTGGACCAGAATTACTTATGGTTGTGGTTAGTAGAATTTAGGGTGGATTTATAGTAGAGGGATTTGTCTAATATTATTTGCTTTTTTTTGCTTTATTGCACAGTTCAAGGAATGATTGCCAATCCGAATTTTTTTTTGTTAGTTGCCAGTGCTCCCAGGCCTTATCTCTGGATTTCATTAGGGTTCTGGTGGTCTTTTGTAACCATGGGGCACACCTGGATCTGACTTTGGCATTTATTACAGCAGCATAGGTGTTTAGGATGAAGAGGAAGGTACTGTTGAAGAAGTGGACAGCCTCATCAAGGTTGAGGTATTGTAATGGTGACCAGTTATTTTTTTGCAGGGAGGAGATGAAGTAGTTAGGGTTGAAGTTGGACTTGTCCCATTTTTGCCTTTGGATAATGGGCTTGAGACTGTTTGTGTGATGCTGAAGTAGGAAAGTGGGGGAGTGGTCACTAAGACTGTCAAGTAAGCAGCCTGCTAGGTAAGAGTGAGGGACTTTGTTGACAAGGATCCAGTCAAGTAAGGTATGATCGTTAGGGTTTTTGTTGATTTGGGTAGGGGATTGGATGAGTTGAGTGACCCATGGAGATTAAGGTGAATGGTTGGGAGATTGTTATTACAGGATAGCCAGTTGATGTTAAAGTCACAGAGAATTATGGTTTCCTGGGGTAGGGATAGATTAGCCCAGCTAAAGAGATTTTCTAGTGGTGTAATATTTTGCCCTGGTGGGAAATAACATCCTATGATATTGACTATTTTGTTTGGGTTTAATTTAAGATTGACATAAAGGATTTCTTCATTGTTGTGGCGAGGGGCAGATGTGTTCAGGACTTAAATATTGAGGTGGTGTTTAAATATAAATGCTACACCCCCTCCTTTTTTGGACAATCTGTCTATGTAAGGGATGTATTCAGGTGGAAGTATTTCCTCACTTTTGATGTGAGATTTGAGCCAGGTTTCAGTTAGGAGGAGAATATCTGGGAAATATATGCTTATGTTGGTGTGTAGTTCTTGGATTTTATTGCATATGCTTCTGATGTTTAGGGACATTATAACTAGGTCTGTTGTTTTTTTGTTGGCTAGGAGTTGAGTTGTGGGGGGGGGGGGGTTGCTTGGACTAGGGTTTGTGGTTGCGTTGGATTTGGGAGAACCAGGGTTTGGATGGATGTCTCCAGTGAGGGCCAGTTTATAGAGAGTGTTTAGGATATGTTTTACATACATAGTAAATTGCTTATGGTATCTTAGGGAAATTTAATTTTGAGTGTGTTAGGTGTTTGGTAATGGAGTGTATGTATTGGGAGGATGTTTTTGGTGGCAGGGGTTGTGTAGTTATAGTGTAAATGTTTGAGGGAGGGTGTTGAGAGAGTACAGTGGAAGTTGTTGGGGTATGTGACTGTTGAGCCTTGGTAGGATGTAATGTGAGCTAGAATTACGCAGGTTAGGATTGCTATATTAGGTAGCAGCATGATTGTGTTGGATGTAGGGGACTAGTGGTGTAGCCTAATTGGTGGTAATTAGGGGTGTGGTTAACACTAAGAATAAATGTAGAGATACTGGGGGTGGTTTGAAATAGGGGGCAGGGAAAGGAGCAAAGTGAGCGTAGGGAACGGAGTGGGCTAGAACCCCCCAGGCTAAAGATTGCAGGGTAAGTGTCTAAATAGCCACATTGTTAGGAGTTATTATAATCTAGCAGGGAAAAACAATCTATAGAGCTGATTTCAGCTGTGTCCTTTCTGGGTCGATATCTAGTTTGAAGCAGACAAAAAGTGGCAGTTTAAGTATCTTTTTGCCTCTATTTTTACAAGTGGGCAATTCCAGTGTATCTACTGGGTTACCTTTTTTTTTGCCTAGAGCTTTATCTTGGTTTACTGATAAATAAAAAGAAAAAGTTTAACTGAAGAATGTATTTACAGCTGATGGGGGTGAGGAGCAGCTGCTGTCCCTAGCCATGGGCAGAGCCAGTTATTTCTGCTTTAGACCAGGTACTTTCTACAGTAGCAGGCTAAGAGGGAAAGGTAGCTCGACACCTACAGTAACTTATTTTCCTTTTAAAGACCTTGAATCCTTGTGGTTGGTTTCTTCACTGCATATGCGGTCAATGGCTAAGGATTCAGCAAGTGGGGGACTGAGAGAGAACCCGTTCACAGGGACAGTGGTCACTAAATGAAAAGATGGAGAGAAAAAGAATTATTACGTTAAGGACTCTGAAAGGGGAATGTGAGAGAAGTGCTGTAAAAAGTAACTGAAATAATAAATTATCACCCAGGCAGGAAGGGTATTGGGTTTAAGAGTAGCATCACATTATACTATTTACATACGTTACACTATTTACACAGGTACAAAGTGTTTAGTACAAAAGGCTCAGGCAACTGTTATGCATTCGCATATGAAGCCCTTGACATTAAACAAACATGCACCTTACTTAATGTTATATACCGGATAATTTAGGTAGCCCATGAATTTAAAGAGACAGTTCTATCACAGATATAGCAGTAGTAAACTATCACAGCAATTGTATATAACAGTACATAAATATCGCAACACAGACATTTACATATCTGCATTGCTATAATATTTCTCATGGTACTGCAGTTAATACAACTAAGGATCATTCTGACTTGGCAGCACAACAGGACTTTTAGCCATAATATGGTGTTCGGTATTTAACTTATGCTTTCCTTCAAACTGAATCACAGAACACTCAGACTGCTTAGCGTTTATTTTAACTAAGAAGTATGTACTAAACAAAAGTGATGAGGAGTAGCAACCCAGTTTGATACCATAGCATCTGTAAGTGCTAGCAGCACGAAGCACACTAAGGACCAGGTTAGACTGGAAAATGATACATTGTAACACTTTGTTTACAACTTGTATAAATAGGAGACCAGTTCTGCAACAGTAGCAATGTTGACAGTAACAAAGCAATAGAACAATTGAGTTTGTAGAGACCTTAGCTGCAATATAAAAAGTAAAGCTCAAACACTTACAATGAAATACACCATGAGCTGAAGGGAATGGGAAGCTGCTGTGAGTAAGCCAAGGTGGCTCCAGGGGTATAAAAAAACTTTGCTGGGACAATATTGGAGAGGGGGAGTGGGAGTGGTCACAGGTAATGTGAAGCAGTTAATTCTTGTAGAAAATCACACTCAGGAGAAACTGAGCAGCAAATGCTGCAAAAAACAATCTATAGACATGATTTCAGCTGTGTCCTTTCTGGGTAGATACTAGAACCCCCCAGGCTAAAGACTACAGGGTAAGTGTCTAAATAGCCAAATTGTTAGGAGTTATTATAATCTAGTAGGGAAAAACAATCTATAGACCTTATTTCAGCTGTGTCCTTTCTGAGTAGATACCTAGTTTGATGCAGACAAAAAGTGGCAGTTTAAGTACCTTTTGTATTTCTACTTTTACATTTACATTTACATTTAACTATACCTTTTAAGAACTACAGCCTATAACTGATGATTGCTCCAAGTAATCCTTACAATATACATATATTGCACATATGCTTGATCAAATAATACAGATTAAGTTAACAGCATGACATGTATGCCAATTTTGTTGAAATTATTAAGTAATATATTTAAATGATTTTTCTATATATTTGTGGGATTTGAAACCACAACATCTGAATAAAGTATTACAACTGACTCTTACAGTTGGTTTGTGCTACACACTGAAGCATGCATCCTGATTTTACAGTTAAGATACATATGTTTAATTTGTCAATACTGTGTAGAAGAGAAATAATTTGAATAAAATAATAGGATGTTGCACTGCATGCATACTCCTTGCTTCCCTAAGTTTTCTAAATGATCAGCATGGCCTTCTCTGTTTGTTTCTATCTCCTGGTTTGCTGTGGAATAATAAAGAACAAGAGAAGAGCATTATGCATACCAGTCTTGCCTATTTGCAGCTTTCTACATAATTTAAATTTATCTTTATCTGTATACTTACACAACTGTGGGATATCAGGAGTCCTAATCTCATGAATGTGGATCTGAAATAACTGACAAAAAACAAAAATACATATTTTCCTCACTAATGTGGTGTACTGTGTCCCTGTCAGCATTGCCTTGTGTTAACCTTTGCATTTCAGCTGCATGTAGTCCTGAATCTACAGGAAAGTGTGAGACACTGACAGGTGCAGACTACAAAAGCAGAGTGTGTTGACTTAATTCTAAATTGATGTATGTTCAATTAAAATGTCCAGCTGTCTAGTTTTAATAATCTCCTCATATTTTGTAAACAGTAACATCAACAGTTTTTTGTTTAGATTGTTGTTGTACTTATTATATAAAACAAATAAAAAGACATTTGATAAAAAAGTATACTGTTTAGAAAAGTATGTACTAGACAGAAATAACTGAAGCAGCAGATATCCCGTCCCTAATAGCTCAGTCTGATAAAGACTAGGTCTTTTGCACACACACACCATGGTTCAAATCCATGGACTGCTACTAACATGTCTTTCTAGTTCCACAACTGTAAACTGGAGTATTTGTAAGAACACTAATCTATTGTGAACAGATATTTTCCTCACAGGGCCCACAGGTAAAGAAATATTTGCAGAAGCAGTATGATGGGTGTGTGTATGAAATATGTACAAGTGTTCTGTTGTGCAGCCCCAGTCCTACAAATAGAAGCAGGCTAGCCATCTACACTATGCAGTCTGGCCAATACAAGCCTCTCAAGTGTTATGCTATCATGGATAGTTTCCCCAGTTGCCAAGAAACCTGCACCCAGATAACATCACAGTACAAGTATGCCAAAAGCACACTTACAGAACAGCACAGGGAACACATTGTAATAGTACCAGTAAGTATATGACAGGTGTGAGTCCCCTATACTTTTGTACGTGGAGTTGTTATACCTTGCCCCATAGTACTCCAGGTGCACATATGTACAGGTTTGTATGTGCTGCAGTAGGTCCATGGCCCAGGTAGAGGGTAAGGGAGGGTAGAACTGTAGAGTATTGAAAAGTACTGTATTGAGAAGTGTCAGTGAATGCAGTTGTTAATGGGATTATTTTCTTTTCTCCCACCACTCATCTGCTCCATTAATTCCACATAATCAACATGGGTATGTTCTTGCCAAAACTTTTAATGTTGGGACCTTTGTAACATTTTCAATATTATATTTCAAACTGTGTGTATACTAACCTGTTGAATAACCATTGTTGTTGGTCTGTTGCCATACATGTAACTGGCATGCTGTTGCAATCCTGAATGCCATTCCATTTCTGCATGTGTTCTGTTTGCCATGCCACTGTTACAGCTCCACTGTTTTGGTCAATTGGAACATCCATGCGTGCTGTTTTGACTAATGTTGAAATGTTTTGTCCATGACTAACCAATACATTTTGTTAATTCTCACTCCATAGCACATTCGGGAAGGCCGATCCCAGCAGATCCATTCTCCCACCCACCTGGCTAAGGTACTGGGTCCTAGCACATCTGGGACCCAACCCGGACCTCCATCATCTGCTGGTCCTGCACAACCCTTGAGTGGAACTGCTGCAGGGGATGGGGCTCACCCCCCCTGTAGGTGGGTGCAGACAGGATGTTATCACCCAGCAAGAGGTCCGTGGCATGGTGCGCAGTGTCCACCAGTCGGAGCTGGATGACTGACTGTGCCAGGTGGAGGGTAGACTGGCGCAGCTTGAGGGGCAAGCAGCCCATCCAGCTCAGCCCCCAGCACAGCCACCTTCGGGGCTGTGAAGGAGTAGTGGTGACTGCCATTGGGTGGGGACATCAGTGCCACCACTACCATCTAAGGCGCTCATGGGTACCTGATTCCCAACCACCCTCCCTGTCAAGGTGTCTCCCTCCCATGTGTCAAACACCACCCCTGTCAGCTGTCTTGTGTGTCTTGTCTGTCTGCAAATGCAACTTCTCCTACCAAACATTCCTCCCCACACTTACCTACACTCCTTTCTCAACTTCCCACTATCACCTTAAAAAAGGGCATCTGTCCCACAAAAAATTACATCCCATACATTGCTCTGCATTTTGCCCAGAGACATGCTCCCCTTACTCAATGTACACTGCTAATTATTATCATGTTATGTCACCCACACCCCTCCCTGTGGTGTGTGAGGCTCTAAATTCCAAATTGCCCACAGTCATATCAGCTGTTGCTGTCAAAGAAATGCAGAGTTACAGTCCTTTCCTAGCTGCCTCTCATCTTGTTTTATCACTGCTTGCCCCATTTCACCACTTCCTATCTCCCTTTTTTCTTTTCTTTATTTAAAATTAGCATGGGTTTAAGCAGACATAAGGGGATGTAAGCGTCGCTTAGCTCTGTACAAACCCATGCAAACCCGCTTACAACTGCTTATAACTGCTTTAGTCAATCTGTTTCATCCACAGATTGTTCTGCCTAGCAACAAAATAACTGGTCTTGCCAAGGCTTGGACCCAGGACCCTTTACATTATAGTCAGACAACATACCACTACACCATTTGGAATCAGAAAATTCACTGGTTTTATTCACAGTACAGGAGCATTCTGTAGAATAAAAGTCATTTTTTTTATACATGAACAATTACACATGTATATAAGGATGGAGATGCATAGATATGGAGAAATATATAAATAATATTAATACAGATATACATATAAAATATATACATTTAGAAATACATGTATAGATAGAAAAGTAAATCAATGCATATATATATATATATATATATATATATATATATATATATATATATATATATATATATATATATATATGTGTGTGTGTGTGTGTGTGTGTGTGTGTGTGTGTGTGTGTGTGTACATAAAAAAAAAAAAAAAAAATATATATATATATATATATATATATATATATATATATATATATATATATACACACACACACACACACACACACAAATATATATATATATATATATATATATATATATATATATATATATATATATATATATATGTGTTGGAGTTGTACATCAGATCCGTACCCCAAAACTGTTACTGTAACAAATCTGTCCAAAGGATGTCAGATTGGGGGTCAATGGGCCCAAAATAGGGACCACTGTGAAATATCGCCCTTATCCCTCTGTCCCCAGCAGCAACTGTTCTGCCTTGCAACAAGATTATCAGTCCTGCAAAGTCCTGAACCCAGGGCCCAGTACACCATAGACAGAGCAATGTATCACTACATCATGTGAGCTTGATGAAATGTAGACGCTTTTTCAAACATATCAGTCAGTAGAGTCATTGAACAGTAGGGAAAAGATTCTATAGAATCAGTCAGGTTTTCTACATATACATGTATTTATGTATGGTGATGCATATATGTGGACAAATCTAGACAAAATATATCTATAGAGATATACATGCAAAATATATACATATATACATACACATATATATAGAAAAGTATGTAAATATGCACACACACACACACACACACACAATATATATATGTATATATATATATATATATATATATATATATATATATATATATAAATATATAACAGCTACAAACAAATACGATCTGTCATTCATGCTGCTCAACAGTAGAAGTCTAAATCTCAAAAGCCACTCACTCGAAGCACCAGTTATTCTCAAAGGATGCACCCATATCCAGACTGGTAGCCCAACATAATGCATCACATATACTGCAGGTGTAGCTAACATAGTGTAAGACAGCAATTCAAGCTGTAGCCTGCTATAGGTCCCCAACTATGTCCCAAGAGTCAAACACCACATTCCTAAGCACCCTGGAGAATATTACTGTCCAACCTAACAATCTCATACTCATTGACCTCAATTACCCCTCCATTAACTGTGAAAGCTGCTCATGTGTCAATGCACTTGCCCAATGTTTCCTGGAATGCATTCATTCCAATGGCCTAGACCAGCTTATTTCTACACCCACTACAGGTAGCAACATCTTTGACCTAGTCAGTACTAACATGGGTGACTGTTGCTGTACAACAACAGTCAACTCTGCCATGGTTAGATCTGACCACAATGTCATCACCTTAGAAATCCACATCCCCTGAAAAGGTAACCACCATGAAATACCTTTCCAAAGCTAACTTTGGCCTCCAAAAAACAGAGGTGGCTATCCCCACAGCACCCATGCAAATGGAGACTACTTGCATGATCTCCAAATCACACACCAATGCAGCACGAATATGTACATAAATGTGTGGATTCTGCCATACCCAATAGAAACAAGACGTTCCCCTCCAGAAAAAGGATGCCAATCTGGTGGCCCCCTGCTCAAAGAAACTCTACAACAGAAGGATGAAACTAATATAGAATAAGGTGAAGTTCCAAGACTGGAAAAAAAAAAACCTTATTAGCCTCAACAAAAAGATGATATTCCTCATCAAATACTCTAAAGCTAGCTGTGGAAACAGAATTGCAGCACACAGTAAAGACAAGCACAAGGCCTCCTATAGTTATGTAAAGAATCTCCATGCCAATACCAACATGTGCTCTGAGCGACTGCACAATGGCACCTCCTATACAGAGCCAACAGATATTGCCAATATACTGGCAGCCTGGTTAAGTGGCAACTTTACCCCTCTCTCCACCACCAAAGGACCAATCACAATACCAGTACACTGCCAGTAATACTGCTACTTGAGTTAAAATACCACTGTGCAAGGCCAAGAATAGAGCTTCTATTGGACCTGGCAATATCCCTGGCTGTCTTCTGCATGAACTACAGAGTGAACTGGCACCTCACCTGTGTGCCCTGTTCAATCATAGCCTCACCTCAGGCTTTGTCCCTACTGACAGTTGCACTGTTGCTGAGCTGTGGATAAAGGCAAGGTAGCTCATACAGCCTACCTCAATCTGGCCATGCCTTTTGATAACATTCCCACTCAGGAATCATGGATAAACTCACTAAGCTATGCATCAACCCCTATAACAGTAGGTGGGTTGCCAACTGCCTCACAGATAGAACCCACAGTGTGAAAGTAGCTGACCCTGAGTCAGATTGCCGACCAGTCATGAGTGGAATTCCACAGGGTTCGGTCCTGGGTCCTCTCCTGTTTGGTATCAACTTCTCAGAACTCCATGCCAACATGAAAGGACTCTGGCTGACAATGTTTGCAGGTGATTGCAAGTTGGGAGCTATTAACTACCCAAGTGATGTTGATATCCTACAGAAAGGCCTCACTGAGACCAATGACTGGTGTCAGAGCCATGGCCTTAAGCTCAATGTCAAAGAATGTGTTGTCCTGCTTTGGGATGTCAGGCACTACAGGGATGCTACAGCACCAAAAATCAGACACCAGTGTGAAAGTGCATACCCACAACCAATTCCACCATAGTCACAGTCACATACCGGTAGGGCAGGTGAACAGTAGAGTATACAGACTGTGTGAAGAAATACATAATAGTTTTCCAGTCACACACTAGCCCTACATATAGTGGCCTAATTCTCAGTGTAGTCTGAATCCTCACCACCACACAAGGAAAGAAACCAGTGATTACCTTTATATTTTATTCATTCCAGCCAGAAAACTTTTTAAAATGTTAGACTGCTGAATGATGTTCTGACATGCCTCTTTCATCTCAGTCACTAATTTCCTTCTTTTAAGGTCATCTCTCTCAATAAGAATCTGTACCCACTCAGTGCTACATTTGTGGGCAGCAGCTATCTATCTAGCATGGAAGCTTTTCCCTTCTTCCTCATGTAAATCAAAAGGAGAAGAAGGACTTTTCATATGTCTCAAGCCTCTACGGGTAATGTTAAGCTCCACATACCTTTGCAGACTTAAAGTGTTAAAGAAAAATGATGCTTCCTTAAAAACAGTCTCTCCACCTTATCATACAGCTGCTGTAACTCTGGAGTAGCTGCTGTATGCTTTTTCCAATTGCAGAAAAAGGGTTACCATTCCATTGATTTCTACTTTCTCCCCACATGGCACACAGAGCAGGCATGGCTTCACTTGAATTGTGAGCTAAAACATTTACCTCTTCTTGGCTTTTACTTAGACTAGCTGAAGCTGTATCCTCAACAGTCATATTGAGAAGACTGTCCAAAGTATTTTGTGAAATTTACTGAGAAGTCTCTCTAAATATTCTGGGGAGAGACTAAAAGGAATCACTGGCCATATTACTCTACTTCACCATGAACTGGAAACACAACAGCTTACCACCACACAAGGAAAGAAGCCAGTGATTATCTTTATATTTTAATAAAATTATAGTTCAGTCCAGTAGTAGATCCACAATGTAGTCCCACAAAACAGGTAAAATAAGCACACACTGGATCCAAAAAAAATCTGGTTAGCAGCAAATACAAAGCATAAAATACAGACTCCTCTAGCCCCTTGGCTCTTCAGCCTTTACAGAGTATATCCCTACTTCACATAGTCTATCTTTAAATAGCATGATTACCAACAATTAACCAATCATAGACTTAAATTAATTAAAAAAAAATTTCCAATGACATTCTTGATTCATTCCATACAGAATTAAAGTGTTAAAGTTAAATTCTAACTTCCAAAGTTGTCTTTTAATATCAAAGTCATACATTTGTTATACTTGCCCCAAAATTGTAGCTTGTAAGCCTTGTATATTTCCACTGTGACATTCTCTAAAATGTAATGCAACAGGACTTTCTTCTTTGCCCTTCTTAACATCCCTAACATGTTCCTTCAACCTTTGTTTGAAACTTCTTTTACTTTCCCCTATGTATACCTTACCACAGGGACATTTCAAACCATAAACTATTCCAGTACTGTCACAGGAAAATCTCCCTTTGCATGTAAAATACTTTTCATTAATTTTATTAAAACGTTTTACCACATACTGGCAACAACTGCACTTTCCACAAGGGAAAGTACCTGTTGCACCTACCCCCAAACTCCTATGACTTACAGGCAGCTGAAACTTGCCGTGCACCAATAAATCTCTTATCCTTCTACCCTTCAAATAACAAAACATGAGAGAAGCATTTGCTCTTATATTAAGGAATTTATTTTTTTCTAAAATACCCCAATGATATTCTACCAAATGTATTAAAACTTCTGTAAACACTGTATATTTGGTCACATAACATAATTGTTGTTTATCCTATTGATGCACTCTGCCTTGTCACACACACTACCCCTACATATAGTGTCCCAATTCTCAGTGTAGTCTGAATCCTGACCATGGTACAGGACACGTCTCAGTCTGCCGCTACAAAGGCATACAGCCAACAGACCAGCAGACAATGGAGCAGCATGCACAGAGAGATAAAAAAGGAGACATAACACTTACATGTACCCCCCTCCATACACAGCCCAAATAACATGTACATATGACGTGTACACAGTCCTGACAGTCTGTCAACAATGTCCAGACATACATAGACCTCTCAAATGTACAGTACAGTTCACCTCTGAATGTACAAGTTCAGGACTGATATCTATGGCCTCTTCCTTGTAACATGTCTGTGGTTGTACCTTATCACTGGGATGGTAGAAGAAATGAAGGCAAGAAATAATTGTGCTAAATATGTCTATGCCTCATAGTACATGACATCTGGACAAAGCCTGACATCATTTGCGAACAGAGGCACAAACACAGACATAGATTAGACATATTGCTGTCAGATATATAGACAGTTGCTGATGTTACTGGGTTTGTTGTAACATATTCTTTATCAGGAATATGAAGTCAGTAATACCAGCAGATTCTAATATTTACTGACTGCATTCCCCAGAGTCCCTGACTGATTTTCCAAGGATAACAACTGTCTGGGAAACAGACAAAACATAACAGGCAAACATGTGCACAATCTATGGACAACATGCCAGCGGATAGGTATGTCAGAGATATATCACTGTCAGACATGAAGTCACTCACTAGATGCAAGTCTACACCAACCCTGTCAATCTATCAACCCACCATGTGTATAACAGCACTGATGATGACATAGAATCTGTTCACAATTCTGGAGATATGCCCCCATGTTGTTGTGTTGTCTCCAAATGTCCTGTCCTGTGAAGTATTCCCACCTACTCTTTGTGAATCTGTAGCCCACTACCTCTGTAATTTCCCTCACACAGGCAAGGAAAAGGGCCAAGGCCCATAAAAGGATATCCAATTTGTTAGAGGTAGCAGCAGTGTCCAGGCCCACAGCATAAAATGATATAGACACTTACATAGTTGTATGGCCTTAGCAATACCTGACATCTGCACATCTGCACAGAGGACAGACAGACATTGGACAGCAAACATGTTATGCATTAGGATGAATGTCCTGAAGGATAGAAGTCTGAAACTGAAACATATGCCATTACTACATGACAGCAGTCCTCAATGACATGGCTAAAAAACATAGTACTCTACAGTTAATATAATAATATCATATTAATATCCAATAGGAAATACATGAAAACATACAGCTGAAACACCAAAAACGAGATAATGTAGTACTCTGAGTCCTGGCTATGCATGCAGAGGTGCATGGTTGGAGTACTACGAAAGGTAATCTAATTTTACATGGAAAAGCAGTGTCAAAAGTACTAATTTCATAATACAATAAGTGTGGAATCATATTTGTCAACCAGTGTACTGTAGGTGGTGTATCATGAAAGTGTGCGTGCATATAACGTAATATTACCCATGTAAAAAAAAATAATAAAGAAAATACATGTGATACTACCCATGTATATCCAAGTGTCTTGTACAGTATAGTCACACCCCTTGTTACTGTAATGAGAGCACATGAAAGCATGTTATGTACAAGAAATTAAATTAACTTATTACATGATGTCATTACTCTGGAATTTTTTGAGACTGGAATGTGAGTAATGTTTACCAGGACTGAGCTATGCTTAGCAGGTTTACACATTGCTTAAATATGGATGATAACCAGTAGTTAGCTCTGCTAAGCATATTTGCGCACTGGTAAGCATTGGTAAGTGAAGCCTAGACAGTTTAAGAGCCTATCAGTTTAATAGTGTTTAAGCGCCACTTAACTCTGCACAAACCTGCACAAACCCACTTACAAAAGTGCCTTAACCACTCTGTATTCAGCAGCACTCCTTGTGGCCAGCAACAAAATAACCAATTGTGGCCAGTCTTGAACCCAGGATGTTACACACCATAGTGACAACAATTTGCCACTAGGCCATCTTAGCTGTGAGATGATAGGATGTATTTCACAACATATCATTCAGTACAGTCAGTTTATAATAGGAAAGACACACTGTTCAATTAGGATTGATTATTATCTACACATATGTACTTGACAAAATAAATATTTACACATATAGAGAGATAGATATGTGAGGTGATACATATATATGTATGACAATATATAGATATATTACCAAGAAATACTGACGTGTGTATGTGTGTGTATGTATATATATATATATATATATATATATATATATATATATATATATGTGTGTGTGTGTGTGTGTGTGTGTGTGTGTGTGTGTGTGTGTGTGTGTATAAAGATATATATATGTGTATATATATATATATATATATATATATATATATATATATATATATATATATATATATATATATATATATATATATATATATATATATATATATATATATATATATATATATATATATGGATCTACTACTTTGATCAACAGCACATTTGATCGAAACTCATCTGATCGGCAGCACATTTGATCGAAAACCAGTATTCATGGCAATTAACAGGGATTTGTCCCCCTCCCCAAAGTTGTGTGACCCTGGAGTTGATATATAAAGGTAGGGGGGTGTGGGGGCACAGCCCCTGACATTCGGGGGTGTGGGGGGAGATGCCCCCACCTATTTCGTTTAAAATATATACATTTTCTTTTATTTTCTTTTTTTAAAAGAAATTAGGTGGGGGGCTTTGCCGTCACACCCCCCACCTTTATATATCAACTCCAGGGTCTTATGACTTTGGGGAGGGAGACTAATCCCTGTTAATTGCCATGAATACTGGTTTTCGATCAAATGTGCTGCCGATCAAATGAGTTTCGATCAAATGCAATACATTGATTGTGTACATAACAATCGTTCTTTTATGAATGTTTCATCAAACTGAGAAACAGACATTTTCCAAAACAGTATCTTGTAACCCACTACTGTCCCCATGGTGAGAGTTATTCAAATGTACAGCTATAGAACTGTCTTCTTTCTTATCAGTAATATGTCTCACATGTTCTACCAGCCTAGTTTTAAAACATGTGTTACTCTCCCCAACATAAAATATGTTACAAAGGCATATAAGAGCATTCTCTATACACCAACCGCTTGAATGTACAGACTTTGACATGTTGTCCAGCCTTTCCCCTCAGAAGGAATGACAGCACTTAATAATGATAGACCATTATACCTATCAACATCCTACTGTATGAAATCTGGACAAAGCCTGACATAATTGGTGGATAGAGGCCCAAATACATGGCCATACTTGAAATATTGCTATTATACACTGAGAAAGTTGCTTATGCTACAGGGTTTGTTGTAACATATCTTTCTGGAGGGATATAAAGTCAGAAAAACAAATAGATGTTAGGATTTACTGTAATCCCCAGAGTATGCTACTCATTTGCCATGGGCAACACCTGTCTGGGGAACAAACCAAGCATAACAGGCTAACCTCTGGCCATTATGTGGCTAGCCCTACAGTTGAGAGTTATGCAGAGACAGAACTTTGTCACACCGAAACCCATACAGAAGTAGCATGTTCAGACAGACCCTGTTAAACAAGCAGCATTCCAAACATATAACAGCAATACTCACATTCTGCCCCTATGTCTTGAACCTTCACCATTTATTTGGCTTGTCTCCACAAGTCTTGTTGTGAGAGGTATTAGCTCACACACCTCCAGGATGTCTTCCTCACAGGTAAGGGAAAGGGCCAATGCCCACATGGGGTACTCAGTTATAGGAGTGTGTTGCCATGACATTGGCTATTAAAAGAACTACCCAGCTGCTCTGCATGCAATTAGCAATGGAGGAACACCAATTGGTGCTCTGGCCATCACATGGTCATGAGCATTACCTACAAATGACAAGCTGCTGCCTATGCAACACAAATGTACACCCTACATGTGTGTAGAGAAGGAGGGTAAGAAACTGGGAAAAAGACAACAAATAGCATATAACCAGCTATAGTTTGAAAAATACAAAGACAGGTATGTTGAACAAGTAAGCATTTCATGGACTGCAGAAGGGGTATGTAAAAATGTGAAAGAGGTGGGTTAACATATATGTCTCAACAAAGCTTGCTCTACTAATTTATTGCTGATCAGAAACTATGGCCATACCATCTGATCTGTCTGCAGTGACATAGATAATCGGTAAGGCCCCAGGAAAGGATGACTCACGTATGACTACTACTGGAGTGTGTTGAACAATGCTGACTTTGACAATGCTAGGCCAGCTACTGAGATGTTTTACATAGCCATATCTTACTTGTGACTACAACTAGTATATACTTGTTTGTCTCAGATATGTGAGGCACCTATACATGGCATTTGCATAGTAAAGCACTGCTGCAGATGTGTGTTGAACTGCACGTAATATACTGAGCTCATAACATTCAACTGTCCAGTGTTATGCACACTGACCATATGTGTGCCTCATATTTGTAGTCATTTACCCATAGAGTTATGTTATGTCTGTCAAATAGATGGCAAATCTGTGAAAACTGACATTACAACATCCCCCATCATTGTCCTCTGTTTTTTCCCATTCAGGATTGCCACAGTGGATCATCTGTTGCCATTTCTGCCTGTCCCCTGAATCTTGCTGTCTCACACCAACCATCTGCATGTCCTCTCTCACCACATCCATAAACCTTATCTGAGGCCTTCCTCTCATCCTCTTACCTGGCAGCTACATCCTTAACCATCCGTTTACCAATATACTCAGCAGCCCGCCTCAGCACATGCCCAAACTGATGTAATCCTGTCTCTACAACTTTGTGTCATATCTGTCCAACATGGCCTGTCCCTTTCATATACACATTGCTAAACCTGTGCACCCGAGTCACACCCAGTGCAAATTGTAACATCTGTACCTCTGACAAGTGCAGCTCTGTCTCCTGCATTCTTTCTCACTGCCACTGTCTCCAACCCATATAACATAAGTGTTCTCACAACCCTCTTGTAGACCAGACATATCACATTTACTGGTACTCATCTGTCACAACTCCATCGTGACACTCTTTTCCAACCTCTCCATCCTGCCTGTACTCTCTTCTTCACCTGTACACCACAGTCGTCATTACTATGAAATGTTGATCTCATTCATTTAAGCACATCCACCTTTGCCAAATCTGTATCATGCATCCTCAACATTCCACTATCCTCCCTCTCATTCACACACAGATATTCAGTCATAGTCCTGCTGACCTTCATTACTCCCCCTTGACTGCAAACTGGGAGCCATAATAGAATGACCTAATGATGTAGACATTCTACAAAAGGGCCTCACAGAGACAGATGCTTGGTGTCAAAGTCATGGCCTCAAGCTCAATGCCAAGAAGTGCATTGTCATCTGCTTGGGAAAAACTCAGTACCCATGAACTACCACATAGGCGGTAGCTCACTAAACACTGAAAGTTTGATAAGAGACCTCGAGACACAGGTGGACAGTAGTCTCTCCTTTGATAACCACATTGCCACAGTAGTCAGGAAATCCTTCTACATGACACACCTCATCACAAAATGGTTCTCCTCTAGAAAAAAGGAGGACATTGTTCCTCTCTACTCATCCCTCATCAGACTCATTATAGAGTACAATGCCCTGTTTGGCATGTATCTCACAAGACACCTACAACAATTGGAAAGGCCACAGAAATACCTCACTAAGAGGATTACCAGCCTCAAACAGATGCCATATGCAGACTGTCTCAAAAAATTCCAGCTCTGCTCCGTTGCATATCGCCTACTCAGATGCAATCTCTGCCTAACATACAAAGTTATGTCAAACCCAGAGCTGTTGGACATGCTACACTTAAAGAAATCCCAATCTCACTGAACCACACACTCCAGGGACCTAACCCTTGTCACCCAAATAAACAGAACATGCTGGAGGGATGGATTCCTGTCCCACGGACTTCCCATACTCTGGAACAAACTACCCATTCATGTCCAGCAAAGCTCCTCATTAGCCCTCTTTAAGAAAAAATCTTGACGACTGGATGAGAAATAGAAAATTCACCTTGGGGATCACTTCTGTGGCACTGCTTGACAGGGGTACAGGAAAATAATTTTCTTGGGTGGCAAAAACCAGGGAACATTTTTGGCTAGGCTTATATAGGCGCAAGGGCCGATAGCCTAGTACCTACCTATGAACCTATGAACTTACATTACTCCCTTCTCTACAGAATATTTCCACCTCTGTAGGGTCTCCTAAATTGGTTCCCTACTCTCAATACTGATCAAGCTCAATGTTATCCCTCTGTAGTTATCACAGCTCTGCACATCAACCTTATACTTAAAACCATGCCCAAGCACTTTCTCTCCACTTCTTATGCAACCTCATCCCCACCCAAGATATCAGTAAATAGTGTGGCTAAACACACCACTGCCATTTCCCCTAAACACCTCCATGCTTCCACAGGTATGTAATGTGAGCCAACAGTCTTGCCAGTATTCATCCCCTTCATAGCTATGCTTAAAACTTCCTTGTTAAGGATATCCACTTCCTAGTTCACCATACCTGCATCATCCTATCTTCTCTGTCTCATTCTCTGCAGTCATCAGCCTCTCAAAGAACTCTGTCCATGTGGCCAACACACTCTCTTCACTTGTGAGTACATTTACCTCATTATACTTTATCACCCATATCTGCTGCACATCATTCCTAGCTCAGTACATCTGCCTAGCCAGTTGGTACAACTCCCGTCATCCCTTTGTAGTGTCCAGACTGTCATGCAACTGTTCATATGCCTCGTCCTTAGCCTTTGCCACATGTCGCTATTCCATGTACCTCACTTCCCCATACTCCTGTCTACTTTCCTCATCTCTCTGACAGTCTCACTCCTTCCCCACCATCCTCTTTCTCTGTATACTGTCTTGTACTTCCTCAGTGCACCACCAAGTCTCCTTGTACTAATTCCTTCATCAACATGTCACACCAAGCACCTTTCTAGCTGTTTCCCTTAGTAGCTCTGCTGTACGTAACCAGATAGGTGGTAAATTGACAGTGCCACCCAGTGTCTGTCTTAACTCTTCCTTGAACTCCACCTTATGATCACCCTTTTCCAATTCACACCATGTGATCCTTGATGTTGAACTCACACTCCCCCTCTTCTTGATCACCAAGACCATCCTGCAGACCAACATTCTATGCTACCTAAATACACTTTCCCATTCACCACTTTACGGTCTCCAATCTCCTTCTAACTGGCCCTCCTACACTGGATATATTCCACCTGTGTGCATCTTACTTCAGTCTTGTAACTCACCGTATGCTGCTCCCTTGTATTATTGTACATATTCACCACAGCCATGTCCATCTGTTTTGCAAAATCCACTACCATCTCACCATCTGCATTCCTTTTAACACCATGCATACCCATCACTTCTACAGACCCTCTGTTCCCTTCACCAACATGCCCATTGACATCTGCTGCAATAACCACTCTGTTGCCCTTGGGTGCAGTCATCACCACATCATACAAATGACTTCACATTTCTCTTTGTCATCCATCACACAACCAGGTTGTGTAGCATATGAGCCCCCACCAACCTTGAGGCACACATCCCAGTACAACACCAGGGTACAGAGGCCAACATGCTGGAGGTGGGTGGCATCCACAAAATGGACAGGGAACATGCAGGTAAGGGCCCAGTGGGGATTAGTACACTAATGTATCAGACATACTTGTATCTGGATTGTATCTACATCCATGTGTCAGATCTGACTGCAGTTGTGGATGAGGTTTTCTAATACACAGATGAGCACATCTATGGAGAGGGCAGAATATTGTGTATTATTGGGGCTTGTACTATAAATGTGCAGACATGCTGCATCCATCCTGTACCAAGGCCAGATGTGAGTCTGCTGACAATACCTCTCTCTCACAACTACCTAGGACCCTCTGGTCTGAATATGGGACAGCACCCTGAAGCTGGTGAGTATGACATTGTTCTGTTGTGGCCTGGCAATACCCCAGGCGTGTGAAGGGCATAAAATCTACCATGCACACAACTATCAGTAATAGCTATATTGCTTTATGTGCATGTTCACTTGTGGTGGGGTTAACTGCACTGCATCACAGTCATCACCACTGGGGCCTATCAGAGGTAAATTCAATATTCCTGTAGCATACCTCACAACTTGTCAATGCAAGATGTCTGGACAGAGGCCAGCAAAATGGGCTGGACAAACAGCCTAAGGTCGGGACATGTGTGACACATTACTGATATACAGTGTATATAAATTGTATTTGTAAATTGTATAAAAATCTCCTCTAGAATGTGTAAAATCTGTTAAGCAGCTTATTGTGTAATTTAATCCAGACTTTCACTAGGGATTAACTCTAACCTGTGGAACTTGTTTATCTTGTTTGCTTATGTTATCACTGTAAATATTCTATTTGTAATATGTTATGTTGGAGCTTTTCTCCCCAGGCCTCCACTGAAAATGGGCATGCATACAGTTGGACTATCCCGGTCAACAAATGTAAAATAAAATAAAATAAAAATAAATTATGTACACAGCCCTGTTAAGATGCAAGGTGTTTCTGATACATACAAATTTAGACCACAATATGTAATGTGATTCATAACATGAACAGTTCACTTGTAAAACCAAGTATCTGGGCTCATGTATTACACCTACAAGGCTAGCCACCTGAGATGGTGGAAGACATCATATCAGCATGATGTTTCAGTCAAGTATGATACCTGATGCTGACATATGTGTCAGTACACTCACTGTGGCCTATTTGGCTGCACTATCACATACATGGGCATTGGTAAGGCACACAGACAATTTCTGACCATGTATAGGTTGCAAATAACTGGATATTCCAGACCCATCTGTACAGAGGACTGTACAATTTTTTAACTTGCTGCATGTGAGGCAAATTCTGTTACCACGCTACATAAAGAAATGGCATCAGAAAGTGGTAACCAGCCATGTATGGTACACACATCAAAATGGTATAAGCCACACAAGCTATGATCCTCACACACACAGGTGCCATCATTGGGATTAGAACTCCTGCCTAGCTAGTTATGTCTACTATAGTACTAAGCAGTTATCAGACATGCCACAGAGCTTATACCATTTCACTTAGTCCAATGGCACTTCTAAGGTGGATGACATCAACAATACTACTAAATTGGAATGACGGGAAGTGTAAAGGGAGGTACAGAAGTTGAAAATGGTTTAACCCACACACTACATGATTCTCACACAAACATCCAAACAATTGCCAGTAGTGAGAGTAGAACTCCTGCCCATCTAGTTATTTCTTCTATAGTGTGGCGTAGTTATCAGATGTGCCACATAGTTTATACATTTTCACCTAGTCCAATGGTGCTTCTAAGGTGGATGACATCAACAGGACTACTAAATTGGGGCAAGGGGAAGTGTGAATGTTAGTACACAAGTCAAAAATTGTATAAGCCAGGCAGTACATGATTCTCACACACACACTCATTTGCCAGCATTGGGATTAGAACTCCTGCTTACCTTGTTATGTCTACTATAGTATTATGCAGTTACTGCATACGTTACATAGGTTATTGACTTTTCAAATGGCCAAAGCTGCTTATAACTGCACAGCTGAGGTAAAGAATTACAGGTGGCAGAAAGTCTGCCTTCAGTTTCACCCTTACACCGGGCTTGTTCTTTCTGTCTTGCACTTCAAATAACATTATAGATTGGCACTTCACCAGGTTATTGTATCAATAAGTGTGGCACACCTGGGAGCCATCAGCAGTACTCATTCATCACGGAGGTAGCCCCAGTACTTATTAGTTATATGCACCCCTCCTGGCATGATTGAAGTGCAGTTTTCTGTGCTTTCACCCATTAAGCTGGTGCACTTGTCCATTCTGAGGCACTGTTGCAACTGCCTCATATATACAGACAACCCTGTCCTCTAAACTCCAAACACTCAGACCTGTGAGAGTTACCTGTATATCACCCAATGTAGACATATGCACTCTCCAGCAAAGACTGGACTAGCAGGTCAAGAGGATAAGATCAACACCTGCACCACACCATGTGGAACACATAGCTCACCAGGACACCCACTTTGACAGCCATTACATACAGTGAAAAGCCACACACCCACCTTCACAGAGGCACTCAATGGACATTTACCCAACAATACAAACCAGCAAGACAGACACCCACTCAGATACAACAACATGGCACATGCCAAGGGACACATATTTCACCTACACAGTGTGCCTCTCAACCTAAGGTCCTACGGCTAACCACCTTGCACAATACAGTGATCATGGGTTACACAATACTGAGGCACAGAGATATCCCACTTACTAAGTTGAATATACAGCAGGTAACAGCCAAATATCTATCACATGCTAGCATCCAGCACATGACACAGCCAGTCATGGCACTCCACAAGTATCACTTTGTATCCATGTGGGTGTGAATGACCTGGGACACACCTCCCTGGAATACATCACAAGAGATGTAGATGAACTCTCTGATTATGTGGTCCATGCAGGTGTGACAGTAGCCCTGAGCAGTATACTGCCATCACCCAGAATGATGCTGCAGTACTATCAACAGATGATTGAGTGCAACATTGGCTTATGTGTTTTGTGTCATTCTTAGGGGATCCAGTATCTCTCTGCTTGGGATAACATGATTGACAGACCTCAATGACTTGCCACAGATGTCCTACATCTGTCAGCCCTGGGTTTCCAGGTACTGCTAAGTGTCTTGCCACCCCTATAATGCCTTATTAGGCAGTATTCCAAATGTAATTATCACCATAACAGCTAGACATTTATGCGCTCTGAGGGTCATGCTGCTCAACAGGAGACATCTAACTGTCAGGATGCAGTCACTCAAAGCACTCTTCGGAGTGGATGACATTAACATTTCTTCTGTAATGGAGAGGTGGTTTACAACAGCAGACAGCAGCCCTGTAGTAACAGGCTATAATGCATTCCAGAGCTGTCAGCCACCAAACATGGACCACACCACACCTCCACGGGTGGTGTTGTCTCCATATTCATTATGGATAGGAACACCTCCAGACTAGCATCCCAGCATAATGCATCAGAGATACTTTTGGTACAACTGCCTTGGGGTAAAAGTGCAATCCAGACCATAGTCTGCTATGGGTCCACATCTACATCCCTAGACTGTCAGTTAATGAACATTCCTCAACACTCTGCCATCTATGAAGGTCCAACTCAACACTGACATAGTAGGAGACTTCAACTACCCCTCCAACACCCGGGGAAAGCTTCCAAGTGCCAGTACAGTGCCCCAACACTTCCTGGAATTCATAATTTCCAATGCCCTGGACCAGCTCATACTGACCCTCGGTAGAGGATGCAACAACCTTGATCTGTGTTGACTACTTACATATGGGACTGTTGCTCATCCACAGTTGTCAATCCCTACCAAGTGAGATCCACACAGGTTGTAATCAACATGGAACTCAACATGTCAACCACACCCCCAACAAAGGTAACCACCTTGCAAAACATCTCCAAAGCTGACTTTGCAGCCATAAAAACAGGGGTGGATGACTTCACTGTACCCATGGCAATGGGAAATAGCTGCATGACTGTTGAATCATACACATATGCACTGTACAAACAGGTACATTAATGCATGGCACTAGCCATAGCCAACAGAAGTCAGACACTGTTCTCCAAACACTGGGAGACAGTGTGATGGCCCCCCTGCCATTACTAAAGTGCACAACAGAAGGAAGACACTATTGCAGAAAAAGGTGGTGTCCCATGACTGTTGAACCCCCTTATTAGCCTCAAACACAACTTGGGATCCCTCATGGAATCCCCTACAGGAATCTATGAAGGCAGAAATGCAACAGACACTGATAGAAAATTGCAAAAGCCTTTGATAGTTACATCAGCAACCTCCACAGCATTAAACAAAAGTGCTGTGAGTTACTCCACAATGCTGATTCCTATCCTGAAACAACAGATGTTGGCCACAGTCTTGGCATCACATTCAGTGCCAGCTTTACCCCTCTCTCCCCCCACAAGTGTACAATCATAATGGCAGATCAATGGCAGGCACACAACAATACTGCAGGCCAGGTTAGAACTGCATTGTCCACAGGCAAGAATACAGCTTCCATGGGACAAGGAACATATCCATGGCTGTGTTCTACATGACATACAAAGTGACCTTGGACCAAATCTGTGGGCAGGGGTGCTCAGAGGAGAATGGCTGCCCATCCAGCCCATGTTGAGAGTATCACTGTTGCAGTAGGCAGGTGCATGGTTTGGTCTGTAATGGATGCACAGGCACATAACAAACATAACACCAGACAAATGCCCAGGCTGGTTGTAGAACATCTCTCTGGTGCATGTGACAATTTTCATGAGCTCACTGGGGACCTGCGTGAGAGGAATGAGATTGCTAATAGATGGTGGGTCAGGTTGTGGCACTCCTCCACTGCAGAGTATCTGTGCTTGAATGATTGGTGGACGGGAGTCAGCAGCCACGTGGAAGTAGCTCAGCACCACAATCAGCTGGGCATGGATGTGGCCATGCACCATCATGCTCCCATATGGACAATTACACCAGCCATAATGAGGGTGGTGTGATGTCCATGCCAAGACATGCCAGGCC
>NC_056734.1:783046818-783194318 GCF_019279795.1 Protopterus annectens
TTCTACACATGCTGAGCTATTTGGATGTGAGGTGGCTGTGTGTCAAGCTGATGTTACACATCACAGTCTTCTTGAGTGCCATCTATAGTCCACTGTGCATTGTGTACAGCTGTCACATTTGGTGTACTGAACTGTGATTTAGTACACCAAAAGTGTCACTGTGTAGTGCACTGAGTGTGAGCAAGCTGAGGCAAGTTTCTAATTGTGAAGCATGCATCTGTACATACTGAGTTTAAGGTAGCTTTTTTCATCCTTCTGGTATGCAGAATAATTTACATTAGTGAAGGCTGCTTCCCATAAATATGCATGTAAAACTGCAAGAGGAGTAATGCATTGATGGTATAAAAATAGAAAGCAACAGAGAGAGAGAGAGAGAGAGAGAAAGGAAGATAGAGAGAGAGAAAGAAATATTTCATTTAAATTGCAGTTACTAGTGAAAAGCTAAACGAGTCCTTGTCGCTGTGCTGTAGAGGGATTATATGACCCAGATTTTCCAGCTTTGATTAACAGCTATGGCACTGGAAGAGTTGGGCGATAGAGAAAGAGGTAAGTGAATGACCAATGCTGCCTTGCCTATCTTTGGGGGTGAGGGAACAGTGGTTCCCATCATACAAGCAGGGTATTGCACGACACCAAACTGGAAAGGTTCAGGTAATCCCTGTCTAGTAATTGTATCCCTCATAGCTTATAGGCAGATGCATGTATGGGCAAGTGGAGAACATAGGACATCTCCATAATGATGTGAACATTCATGCCAACAGTCAATGGGAGTCTTCTAACCTAACAGGAAAGCCCTTATTACTACAGCAATGTTGGCAAATGTACAAACTGTCTCCATGGCTTCTTGGATGATGGCCTCTCTAGTTGGCATTCACTCCTAGGATGGAGATAGCGATATGGGGGAATGAATGGGTTTGTGATACAATAGAGGAGGCTAGATAGTTAGCAGTCATGGAGGCAAAAAGTGCATAGAAAAATAAAATCACTAGCCCTTGGTCCAGTTGCAATAGACTGAATTAGACTGAGATACTTTTTAGTAATAATAAAGATGAAGCTTGACATATAGATTATTTTGGAGATTTCTTGCATTATGCTGAATTTAGAGTTAGTTGCCCATAGATCTAGTTACTGGAGTTATCTAGATTTTTGCATGCATTTGGTTAGATTTATCTGGTTGGTCTAGTTGATTCTGGTTAAACTATCTGTGTATACTTTTCAATTTTCCACTCATAAATTTCCTTGTAACAGGCAAGTAAGCATATCTGAGAAGATCTTACTTGCCTGGCAACATTGTTACAAGTGGGATATTTACCATGCAAATATAAGAAAGGAAACTTCAAAAACCTTGGAGTTTGCAATTTTGAATATGCTTCAAGTTCAGACATTATGCAATGCATTCTCATCCTTAGTTGTGTCAACAAAACTTTGTTTAGAGTAAAATGAATAGTTCAAATGGCATACTGTATTAACAACAATGTTATCAAAGCAGGATCTCATTCAGCAGCTTGAATAGTAATATTCTCAAAAGAAACATGTCAATGTAAAATCATGCATAAAAGTTGAGCCTTAGTTGTCTCTACATGCAGTTTGTGTCATAGATGCAGTCTGAATGCATTATGTGAGTTTTCTAAATTTCTGTAAGTCTGTCTACATCTAGGTTTCAGTAGATTTGAAATCCTTCTTGGCACATGGCTTACTTAAAGTTAGATTTTTAGCAAGGTTAGCAAATGGAGACAAACACTATGCAGTCATGTATGTGACCTACAGATATTACGATAAAACATGTATTTTCTGACACAGAGCTTTCAGCTTGATAAGTCACTTTTTAAGCACAGTTCCAAAAGTTTAAGCTTCATATGCAAAAAAAAAGAAAGAAAGGCATTTAGAATTACTTAATGATAGTACCATCATGCTTTAACTCCAGAATTAAGGGCAAAACAAAAAATAATTGGGGGAAAAAGGCCAAAAATATATATATATATATATATATATATATATATATATATATATATATATCTATATATATATATATATTTTTTTTTAAATAGAGATGCTATTAACTTAAAAAGCTGACAGCAGAATCATATTTTTATGGCGTAAAAGACGTCTGCAACTGTAATACTTATCAGTGTTTACTGAGTGTAGTCCACCACTTTTCTTAAAAAAAATGGCCAAAACTAGGAGGAACAATGCAAACATTTAGCAAACATTTAGCCAACATTAGAATGGACCTAAAATTTAGACACAGTTGAGATACATGCTTACTGAATTAATAAAGGAATGAATGTCTTTAACTCATAATGACTTATTGAATTAATTAAAGAATGGATGTCTTTCAACTCACCTGTGTCTTCACTGGAACAACAAGTTACAAACAGCAGCAAAAGCCACATTTTTGTCACAAGACTCATGATGAGCATAGAAGTAAGCCACACATACAATTAATTGCATCAGCTGCTCTTTAGAACTGTCTTAGTTTAACAGAATTTAGAATGTTAATAAACATCATAATGCAAAGCATCACAATTCCAATAAATGTTAAAAGTATTTATCAGGTTGAGACTCTGAAGATGAATGAATTTGATCACAAATGTTCAGTATTTGCTCCAGGTTTTTTTTTTTTTTTTTTTTGCTGGGGTACAAGTAGTTGGAAGGAAGGGCACATCAATCTCAGAAAAAATGCTATACTGATTGAATCAGTGGTGGTTGAACAAGTTTTGTAGGGAGATGCAGCTGCACTGTACTTTAGATGGTGCTGTTTACAGTCAAGAAAAATTGCAGAATTTGGGAAGAATAACCAATGTCATGTGTTACATTAGGTTATTAAGTAGTATGTTTCATACACCAGTATTAACTGATAAATGCATAAAAGTGATGAAAAATGAGTGAAATGAGTTCAAAACAGGACATTTTCTAGTTTCTTTGCCTCACACCAGTACCCAAGGACCCCAGCATCAGATGACCACAAGAACTCTTTAAACCCTTCTACACCTGAAATGTGAAAATAATGAAGATAGAAATTCTCGGGTCTATATTAAATCATGGAACACTTAGAAAAGTGAATGATGATTTATCAACCCCATGTAAGCGAAACTTATAAACTCAAATGCTTAGAACAGTGATTTTTTTTTCCAAGGGAAAAAAAAATCGCTGTTCCAAAAAAAAAAAAAAAAACAAAAACTTAAAACATAACATAAAGTGGGGGGCTTTGTCCCCCACACCCCCCAACATGGGAGACTGTGCCCCCACACCCCCTACTTAAATATACCAACTCTGAGATCACACTACAGTTATGAAAATGGCAAAGTACCGGATGCGGCCAAGTGATTTCTTTCCCAGGGAAAGAATTTGCTTATATGCCGCTTCGTCATTTTGCCTTTTCGTCTTTTCAAGTTCGACCAAGACACATTCAAAATAATGTGTCTTTGGTCATCTAATAGGAACCCGAATTCTCGTATAGTAAACGGTATCTGTATGCCCACATTTAATGTGCCTTAACCTGCAGGCAGTACATTACAACTTTACATGAACAACAGGAAACGGTTAACAAGAAAACAGACAGTATTAGGCAGTGTAGGACTGAAGTAGCTGCAACATTTGGTTTGATTCAGGGGAAACAGAAGTCTTCTGCTACTGGCATCTATTTGCAAGAGAGGCCAGAATCCACCTGCCCCATGCCTTCCCGAATTATATGGTTCATCTTTTTAGTTGTTTATTTACCATTACCATTCAGAAACCGAAATACACCAATCCATGAAACTGCATTTCTTCATGATCAGTCTGTATCTGTTTTCTTCTGCTTGTTGATTCTGGCCTCTCTTGTTTCCCCCTTACCTGTGCCTCAGCTCTGCTATCTCATAAATTCCATTAATGCCACTGTGCATCTACAGAATGTTACTTTTGTTTGCTGTGGTCTGTAGTAACTATAGTTACAGGTGATCTAGCTTTCATTCCTGCATTGCTTGGTATAGTCACAGGCTACCTGGTCTTTTCTCCTCCTTCACACACTCTTTCTACTGATCAATCTACTGGCCTTCGTTTATCATCTCTCCTCTAGCTTAAAGTGTGTTTCCTTATATGATATTCAGAAATGAACACATTACTTCACTTGTAGTCTAGGTAGTGAATAATAACAAGGTAATTTCATCAGTGTCACTGAAGTCTATACCTTTTGTTAACAGCCCTGCATTATGGTAGGCGTTACTGTTCATTTATTAATTTGTTCATGGTAACTCATTGGCAAAGTATTATTTTAGTGTCTCTTTTTCTGGCCCTTTGTTTTGAATTCAGCACCCTTACTTCATATCCATTTCTTGGATTATTACTTCCTACATGGAGTGGCTTATACATCAATATTACATCTCAGATACTCTCTGCTAGTTTAAATCGTTAGTGTACTTGAATCTGTGTTCAGTCCTTCTGGCTAAACCCATGCTTGGATTTTATTCCCTTAAAAGATTAATCCGGTGCTTTACCTTGAGTGTTATCTTGACACACTTTAAACACAGTAACATACATCGTATGTATGTTTTCCCGTACAGTAGTTCTGCTGTCATTAATCTGAGAGCAATGTGAAGGTTTGACATTTCATATAACAGTAGGCCTGTGAAACCTAAGCAGAACATTGTGTGAAAGGACAGGAAAATCTTTTCTGATACAAACAAGTACTGCATCACAAGATCCCTCTGACCCATTTAGTAAAATGAGCACAGAACCTGCGCAGTTCATGCTAACAAAGATTACAAAGACTATACAACGCCATTACTAGTTGCTATTACATTAACATTATTTATGGAATAAATCATGCTACCATGTTCTTCACATGTAATTGTTTCCTGAGACCATATGAATGTATAGTTATTTGCAGATGTACATAGGCCTAGTGGGATAGTGCTATATAAATTATATTTCTAATGTTTCCATTAAAATTTGTGTTCATTAACTATAGTACATTCTTGGTCCAGGGGAATAACACTGAAGTGAAACTCCTCTAAAGTGTATACTTGGTTTTCCAGTGGGAGAATTTTAGCATGTGCAATTGTGAAGTAAGGTAAGGAACTTCTAACATAGATATTTGCAATAATGCAATCCCCAAGTATTAAGTCAAACAAAACATTATGCAGTTCTGTTTTAAAAAGTTGAATGTCAGATATTTCTGACTATGAAAATAAGGTCAACAACCGGAAAAGTGAGTTGAAACAATGTTGATATTTAAATTCAAAGCAGAAAAAAATCATCTACGCATTTACAACCATACTGATCAAACCAGTAGAACAAAAGGCATATTGACACCAAAGTTGTCAGTAGCGTATGGCAGTGTGATGTATTCTACGAGCAAAACTGTAATTACACCATGGACTGTTCACTAGTTTTGTACTGGAAGCTTCAGATTTAATAATCAGCTGATCCACATATTCCTCATAATTCATGTTTCATATAAAAGGCCTCCAATAAGTGCATGAAGACCATTTTGTTTTACATTATACATATGTACCTATTTTAGCAAGTAAGTATCCCTTTCAAAAAAAATCTCTTATTTAACTGTCCTTATTTCTACTATGTGATTCACATTTGCAGTAGTATACACAATACATTCCACACACACAAAAAAAAAAAAACTAAAGCTTATAAGCCAGTGCTCACTGGAATTATATGAATCACAGCAAACACAAAGCTACTACACCAGAGGCCACACAAGCCTGCTAATAACCACACTCAGGCTGTACCAAACTTCGGAAGGACGGCAAGGCTTGTACGTTCCTAAGTATACTTTAGAGTACCCAACCAATTGTCTAGATATGCTGGAAGGCATAAAGGAACCATTCTGCTTCACATGTTAGGGGAGTCTATTCTACAGCAAGAGAAGGAATAGATGGAAAGCCTGTCTCTCCATTTAGTTTTACATATTCCCCTGATATCAATTCAGACTACCAGCTTAGTGCTGGCTGTACTATTTGGCACATCAAGAAAAAGTAGGTCTCTAATAATGGGATCCCCATAGGAACAAAAAGCAAGATTTAGGTCTCCCCTCAAAAGTCTATATCACAGTGAGTTCAGGGAGAATGATTCCAGCCTTTCCTGACAGCTAAAAGTTTTGAGGCCTTAGATTTTTATTTTTGTTAAAAACCTTTGCGGTCTTCCGAGTATTTTGATAAGTCTTGAAAAATCAAGGCCAGGGGATGCATGCTATTTTGTAATGGGTTTAACCAGTGCAGAGCACAGGGGAGCAATAATTTCCTTGCTTTTGGAAGAGATGATCTTGTGGTTAATTGTGATATAAATATATATAAGAACTTCCTGACTACCGTTGTTACATGGTGAGTAAAGGAAAGGAAGCAATCTATCTAGTCGGCCAGTTCTATGATGACAAATTCTTTGGAGAGTGGAGTATCACTGATGCAGTTGGTGGTAGTCATTTTCTGTTTTTCGAATGAGATGATATTGCATTTTTAGCATTTAGTTTGAACTCTTTCTCGGTGCACCATGTGTTAACATGAGGTAGTTCTCCTTTTATGGAATTTGTATTTGTTGATTTAACAAGTGTATCCAACTTGTCATTACCAGAGAACTTAGTCAGCCAGAGATCCTTGATGTCAGTGTTGAGATCTTTGAAATAAATACCAAAAAGGAGGGGCCCAATATGGTGCCCTGAGGAACATTATATGTCCCAATTTCCTTAACGGAGGAGGCATCATCAATCCTGACATGTTCTGTCCTTGATCCAGTTTGCAAACAATCTTAAAACATAGGGATCTATGTTTAAGGCTTAGCTGTTTATAATCCCATCATGCTGTATGATATCAAATGTTTTTGCTAGAGCCAGGTAGGCAACTTGAATAGTATGACTATTATGCATTGGATTGAGGAGTCATGACCTACACTTCACAAAACAAAATTGTTGTGAATCAAGCCTAATTAAATTCTTAATGTTCAGGTTAATGATGATGCATTCCATGGCTTAGCCAAAAAAAACAGTAAGGCTAATAAGTTTATAGTTGTTTAGGGCAGTGGTGAGGCCACCATTATGAAGAGGCATCGCCACCACAGTCAGCTACTCATCAGGGATTTGCTGCCAAAAACTAGAGAAATAAAATCCAAGTTAAATTTTAAAAGATTTAAGATAAAGAATTTGTTCGATAAAGAAATCAAAGTCCTGTAAATACACTTTGCTTTTTTAATCATCTGCTGAACTCACACTTCATATAAGGCCAACAGCTGTTTCAAATATTTCAAGCTGCTGCTTAAAACAAGAGTTCATAAAGAATGATGGAGATGAATCAATGCTGAAAATATGCCTCAGTACATATGCCAACGTAGCAACATTATCAAAGTTTCAAAGACATGTGTCTGGAGCATTTCTCCCCAGGCTGTGCTGAAAATTGGCTTTGGTCCAAGTCAGACTTTCACAGTAAACAAATGTTAAACAAAAAAATAAAATACATTTTGCTTTCTAAAATCTTATTTATCTCTGTTAGCTGGCTTCTGGCATGTATTTTACATTCCCTGTGGCAATACCTCTCAACCTCTTAGTGCAAGAAATCAGGGCAAAGCCTATAATAATGGGTTGACAGAGGTCCAAAAATAGGAGTATATTTAAATGTTGCTCTTTTAAATTTTAGAAAGTTGTTAGAATGATAAGATTTGTGTCAGCACTCATTTTCTAAAGGGTATGAAGTCTGAAACTCAAATGTATGACATTATTTAGTGACTATAATCCTCCATGAGACACGCATTTTATGAGGAACAGACTAATAACATGAAACAAAAATCTGGACATTGTGTGATAATATGGGCAGTTAAGAAGTAAGCCTTTGACTATGCAAAGTACAGTAAATACCACATAAAATAAAAAAATACAAACTTATGCTAAAAAGACAAAGATGCAAGTCATATTATATTGTTATATCCAAGTATTCCACTAAACAGTAGCTGACCTCCAAGACATTTATAACATACCTTATCCCTCTGGAAATAGTGGACTTCAAATGAGTTTTGTACCAACTGTAGACAAAGAACACTTTTCCGCCTCTTGCTAGGCAGACACAAAAAGATGTACATTGATGTTCCTACACAAAATAAAAACTATGAAAAATAATAAACTTGAAAATTTCACAAATAAGGATTTTCACTGTACTCACTATAGTAACTCACACTAAAATGAAATCAGACTTATGGGTAGAGGGGTGGATCTAAGGGTAGCTGTACTGTCTGCTGCTAAAAAGTGTGTGTGTGTGTGTGTGTGTGTGTGTGTGTGTGTGTGTGTGTGTGTGTGTGTGTGTGTGTGTGTGTGTGTGTGTGTGTGTGTGTGTGTGTGCTAGACCTCTCAACAGTCCTGTCTTCAGGTTCGATTTACCCCTGCATATGATGTACTTTTTGGAGATACATCCCTATTTTCAGCTTTGATTTGCCACTTCAATCAATCTTCTTAACCTTCTTCTCATCACACTTGATTTTTGAAGCTGTCTAGAACACAGAAAACCATACTACATCACCAACATACTACTGGCACCAACAATTTTCAGGAAGGGGATACATATCTTACATCACCTTTTTTCTGAAGAAAAAGTAAATTACCTTGTGTGGTAGAATTTTGCAATATAGTTCATTAAAGTCTACAGATTTTACATTGTCTATTTGAAAATATGTTTATATTTTTTCCATCATTTTGTCTCACTGTTTATAAATGTGTTTCTGTGTAGTGTTCCACATTCTTATTGAAAATGGGAAGATACGTGTGCTATTTGGCTTTATGTTAATTAGATGTTCAAAATTTGGACTGGATATATTTAATTTTCAAGGGCATTTGTACCTATTTTCAATATCTGTAGGTTGAGAGGCATAGTGTGTGTGTGAGGGTGTGTGTATGCGCATGTATGTGTGTGTGTGTGTGTGTGTGTGTGTGTGTGTGTGTGCGTGTGTGCGTGTGTGTGCGTGTGTGTGTGTGTGTGTGTGTGTGTGTGTGTGTATAAAAGTACCTTTGCATTTTTTCCAGGGCACTCACAAATAACACTGTTTTAGAAGTATGACCTGTGTCCCAGTGTGTGTCAGTGTAACTCTGCTTATGCCAATGTTTGAGGGTTGTTGGAAGATAATGTTGTGGTATCCCATAGCTGTTGTAAAGAACAGCTGTTACTAGTTCTACAATCAAAAGAAGGAGAGAGTAAAAATGCTAGCTTTGCAATTTCAGATTTTTTTAAAATTGACTTCTTATTCTATATCAGTTCAGTATGACAACGAGTATTATTTATTCTTTGCTGACTGGATTAGTCCCACTATGCTAGTGGCCTGTTTTCAGGGGAGACCCAGAGTGGTATTTATATTACCAGGGGAAATTTGGCCAGGGCATCAGGGAACTTACATTAGTCTTTGGCACTGCTAAATGGCACCAGGAGACTCCTACAGCAGCAAGGAATAGGTCTAAGGGAAGCAGCAGCATGCAGGAGGAGAGAAAAGCTGTGGAGAGTTTGGAGGTGGAAAGTAAGAATTTGGAAAAAAATTGTTTGATATGGAGTTTCAGAATATAAATAAAGATTCCTATGTGGTGGATGTTAGAAATGAACAGCATTTACCTGTGCCCACGGAGAAGAAAGTAAGCAAGCCTGTTGAATTGATGCAGATAACAGTACTTGCATCAGGAGTGCTTGCAGTTGTAACTGGTAGGTGCTGATGCCAGAAGTAACTTATTTATTACCTGTCTCAATAGGAAACCCAGGCACTCTACTATCTTGGTTCACAATTTTTTCCTTATTTTAATAGCTTTAATCCCTCCTGGTAATTTCCCCATGGATTTTCTTAACAACATGGTTTCTTTATATTATTATACCACATTTGTCTATCTTTTTCTGAATCACTTTTTTAGTATTAGTTAGTATTTTTTTTTGATAATTTTTAATTTCTTCATTTGCTTCTTATATTTCTTTTTCATATTCCCATCATTTCCCAGAACTTGTTGTACTTATATTTAAACATTTACACTATTAATTTCTCATTCTCTTTCTTTACTCACTTTAATACTCTATAAAAGCTTAAAGAAGCAGAATAAACAAATGGATTTAGTACCCAAATCTCTCTTCATTTACATTCATATAAAACACATCTGTTTTCACTGGGTTTACTCTTGAGCCCCATGTGGAAAGAAAACACCATATGCACAATTTCCTTTTAATATTTTTCTGGGATCATATAAACATTTGACAATGTGCTATTTTTCCCATTAATACATAATTCACAAAATAAACATTTTTCTTGAAAGCTAACATATACATCCAAGGATGACATACTTCTTTCATTTATTTCATTGCATCCTCCCATTGCATCATAACTACATCACCTTTCCCAAATTTTATGCCTAGCAAATACACTTCATTAATTGAAAAATAGACCCTCTCTCAATTTTCACCACATCACCCAAAGCCCTACTTTTGTCTTTAATCATGGTCATTCCCATTCCCTCTAAATATCCATTTAGACAAACCAACACTTCCCTTATCCATATTTTCTTCTTAGTAACTTCAAGTATATAGTTTGCATATGTCAAAACTACTGGAATCACTGCTTCATTTGCATCACGTCTAATATTTTTTATTTCATAAGCTACTATACTCACTATCACATTCATTAGTAATGCAAACAATATTCCACTCATGGGACATCCTTGTCTTATGCCATACTTCATGCATATGTCTTTACTCAGCCAACCATTCACTAACACTCTCACTCTATTATTTTGATATGTTGACATACACACTCTCCTAATTCTACTACCGATTCCATACTTCTCCATAACATCCCACAAAGTATCAACTTCTACTGTATCAAATGCCTTGCTAATACCACCTAACATAACTTTCACATCCTCCCATTTGCTTACATTATTATCCACAATTTCTCTCACAACTGCAACAATTGTTGGCATCCTTCCCTTTTAAGCAGTATATACTTTCTTCCATAATATCCCTCATGCTTTCTTCCATTTTCTTCTGTATTATTTTCATAAGCATTGTATCATCTGTGTTATTTAGTGTCATTTTTCTTTCATTCTTCTCATGTTTCTTTCATATAAATTTTAATATCTCTTCATATCTCTTCATAGATAAATCCTTCCTTCAACCAGTCTCTCAGTATATTTACAAAATACTCTTGTTCTATCCATTAATTTCTTATATATTCCATACCCTATACTATCTGAGCCTGATGCTGAATCAACATTTATTTTCCTAAGTACTTCATCCAATTCAGTAATAGTAATTTCTTTTTTAAGTTCTTTAACTCGTACTGGATGTTTTTTTATTTTCCATTTTCTTTTATTTTCCTTCTTTTTACTCTTATATGTATTTCCACATGCTGTACTATAATACACATGATTTGTTCTTGTGTTCTTTTTACCTCTCCTTTTACATTTTTCATTTCCATCATTACACTAATAGCCTTATTTACATTTTTTTCTAAATTTGCAGATACCCCTTTCCCTTCTCTGTTGGAAATAACATCTCTGCTTAAATAGTAATTTTTTTATTTCTTTTATATATTTCTTTTTTCATACCAAAATACTTTCTTATATTATTTCTAAATTATATAATATATTCTATACAATTTCCCATATGTCACTTTCCCTTTCTTTCTCACATCATCCTGTCAGTAAAAAAAAATATCTATATAATTTTTATAGAAGTCCTTCATAGTTATATGAGCCTTCCATAACTGCAATGTTCCCATTATCCAAGTTTATCCCATAATTTCTCATTTACTCATTTTTATTCCCTTTCCTATTTTAATATACTCACTTTCTCCCATCACCTTCATTCATATTGCTAAATGGTCTTCTGAAAAAAATGTCACAACTGTATCACCATCTGCTACCCCAAGCCTTCTGATAATACAAAATAATGAATTTCAGGTGCAATTGCCCCTTCTGTACATTCATTGACTTTTGTTCCACATAGCTAATTTACCACTTTTTATCACTTCCTGTATTTTTTTTTTACATCTTTCGCTTTCTTTTGCCCTTGAAATGACAAAGTCCCCTGCAATTATAAAGTTTATATTAACCACCACTCAGTCTAATATTTCATGAAATGGATTATCTCTTTTCCTAATAATTGCATGTGCATATAATGCTATAATTCTATAAACATGTTCTCTCCATCTCCATCTACAACAGTTAACCTTCCCATCCTTACCAATATTTCATCTAGTATTTGCACTGTTTTTTTGCACACAACAGCCTCTCCAGAACAATGTTATCTTTTTTAAGTTCCATATTATATTTCCACCGCACACATTTTCTGTTTACAGTCCTTTTTTACCTATCAGGAATCTTATATCTTCTGACAGAACATTATCCACATCACATTTACACATCATTCAAGTATCCCTACCCTTCTTACAGTGTTAATGATACTATTTAATGAAAGCATTTTAAAGTTGTTGCTATTCCTTCATTTTAAGTTTAGGGAAGATACTTTTAAATTTTTATTTTCTTATTTTTACTCTCTCCCCAACTGAAGTATTAGTATCAGTCCCTTCTCCTGACCTTTTTTCCTACATGGAGTCTTCCTCCTTATTTTCCCCGCAATATATGTTCTTCTTCTACAGTTTCCTCTTCACCTAGTACATTCTCTCCCCGGCCTCTTCCTCATGAATTTTTTCTTCCTCTTTCCATTTCTTTTTCATTATTTACTGTTTTCACTTAATAATCCATCCACATGTCCATTTTTTACACATCCTGTATTCAGGCACACATTTTCTTGCTGTATGCCCTTTCTCCCCACACTGGTAACATTGTACCTTGTTCCATTCATTAATTAAATGAGCAAAATCCACACAAAAGAAACGTGATTTAGACTGGCCAGTAAATCTTAATGACAGTCTATGATCAGCCACAAAAATAACACTTGGCAAGTGTTGCACCCTGCTGTCTTTTACACTTCAAAACAGCTTTCAACCTCCAACCTTCATTCCATAAGTGTCTGTCATCTCTAACTGTTACAATATTATCAACAGTTTCACACAAATCCTGCATGCATTTTTTACACAGCTTTCTTCCATTTCATCAGTTCTAAACTGCAAAGTAATATATTTCTTAACATATAATTCACTAATGGAAAACAAATAATTGTTCCATGGAGAAGTGTCCTTCTTAAGTTCAGGCACCTGGGCAGCGAGACATTTCCCTGTGGTACATTTGACTGGGGACACATGGCTGAAGTGACATTTAGCTGCAGTGAAATATAGCTGTTTCCAAATTCCCTGTGGGCAAAGAGAAGCACACACTGCCATGCCTACAGCTTTAATAGCCAAATGCATGGAGACAGAAGACATAATGAGTGTTGTGCTCAGTGTGCAGTTCATACATATGTAACTACAACATGTAGAAGTGTGCTACAGCATGGAGAAATCCTGCAGGCTACTGTAGTCACATTCATGCTCCAGTATGTGTTTTAGGTAATCTTTCCTAGACACTGTGAAGGGGGTAATGGTCCACACACACCAATTATAAAGGCAGTGCCCATTGTCAACTGAATTTTTACTGTCACTGACATGCCCTCTGGCCAGCCTGCTGTTGATGCCTGTCATACTGCCTGCTGTCTCGTGTTCCCTTGGGGACCATGGACATTGTTTTCCCCCTGTGCATTTGGTTATTGAAGTTGTGAGCATGGCAACACATTCTTCTCTTTGCCCACAGGGAATTTGCAAACAGCCATATTTCTCTGCAGCTGAATGTCACTTCAGCCATGTGTCCCTAGTCAAATGTACCACAGGGAAATGTCTCACTGCCTAGGTGCCTCAACCTGTCCTTCTTTTTGTTATGCAGTTCCAGACATTTCATCATCTATCCATCAGTTTCAAAAGTCAACGAAAGTTTCTGTCCTAATATGTATAATACACCAAATATCTTGAGCTTAAAATCCCAGAACAGTTAATTTTCCCTTATATAATATCTGCATTTTTGTTTTCATTCTCACAATTGTCCTAATCTTCTTTTTAAAAATAGTTTGACTTACTTTTTCTGCTGTAACTGCTGCATCTGTTTTAGTTACTGCATTATCTGCTGCCACAAAACCAGACACCTTCTGTATTTCTTTCTTTCCTCTTTTGCTTTCTGTGTCTGCTGCAAAAGTTTTAAATGCTGCTGCATCATCTGCTCCTTTTCCACATTACTATCGTCAGCACTTCCAAAACAGTTATTTGCCATTTCACCTGCTGGAGAGATGAGTATGTATCCCAGTGACTACCCCATCTCTGGAATAGGCTCCCCATCCATATAAAGCAGAGTTCCTCCCTAACCCATTTGAAGTGCAACTTGGACAATTGCATGGGAAACCAAAAATTCATCACTGGTTTGGGACCTATGTCTAATAGACACAGGTAATCTGTAAATGGTTCATTTCCTAGGCCCATGTTTACACTTATCAAGGGTATCAGAATTTGTCAGAGATTTGGGATGCATGGCAAGGCTTAAAAAAGCCCTTGTGGTCATTAGCCTAGTAAACACCTATGAACCTATGACCATTAAATATGAACAACAAATGCAGGATCAGTTGTTTCTAGCCAAAGACAAGTCCTAATTCCACTTTGTTATTGGGGTACCCCTCAGCTTTCTAATTCAGTAAAATAAAATAAAAATAATGCCTATAGTTATTTATTTTAATGCTTTTTTTATACAAACATACAGTTGCCCACCACAGGAAACATTCCAGTTTATTTCACAAAAATGCACATTAGTCCTATAAAGATGCATGTACTGCCCATTATATGTGGTTGCCTTTGAGAATCAAAAGGATGGTACAGTTAGGGCAGCAGTGGGATACAAAATAGCAATAGAAGAGAAAGTTAAAGTTATTTTGTATCAAATACTAGTAGGCAAAAAAAAAACTGTTCCATACAGCACAGCAAATTCAAAAACATTTTGCAGAGTACTTGCCTCGGTAACCTGGACATATGTCACAGTACAATAAGAAAACAAACAAACAAACAAAAAACAGCAAAAATAGCACGGCAGATATCTTATACCCTTCACAGCAAGCATGAAAATGTGTACAGAATTCCAGTGACAAAGGAAAGTATAATGAAAGGAACTAGAGACAGAAGTACAAAAATAGCAAATGGGAATGAATCTCTCTCTCACTCTCTCAGCAGGACAATTAAATATCAGCACCATTGTGCAAAAAACTAGAAGAAAAACTCTCCACATCCACACAATTCCAATTTTCAATACAGATGCTAGAGTCCAGTGAGTAACCATCTGAAATGTTGGGGCCCTTTAGATCGAGTCCTGAAACACAGAGACTGAATAGCTGAAAAAAGCTGACACATATATACTGTCTGAAATGGCCATTTCCTGGAATATTCCCTTTTCTCTGAGGTATGGCAGTCCTGCAGCTGGTATATCAATTATAGGTTTGGAAGGAGAAGAGGGGGGTTGCTGCCCACATTCAGGTGTGCAGGGGGGGGCTTCTTCCTCCTTGCAAAAATGAAATTCAAGGGGGGAGAAGAACAGTGTTCAAGATTCACTCATCTGGATTTTTATTTTTGTTTTATTTATTTATCTTTTGGCATGTTAGCACTTAGCATCTATCTAGTGACCAGCTGTATAGCAAGCTGAACAACAAACATACACAGCACACTCTTAACAGTGGGCAGAAATTAAAAACTCAGAGCTGACAAGCTGAAAGTATTGCTGAGAGACAAAAAAGTTAATATGAAATTAAGATGAAATCTTGACAGGGAAGGTAAAACAGAAGAAGTTCAACTATATCAAGATTACAAGTCAGGGGAGATAAAAGACAAAACTGAAGATGCAAGTAGGGCAACAACTGCTACAGTCAGAAAAACAGGGATATGTACAGAAGCAAATTTAATGATGTATGAAACCAACAAAAATAATCAAAGAGAAATTACAAACAGACTTCTAATATGGATTGGACCTGAACACCAGCTCTTCCCCACAACTACTTAAGCCCAGACTGAAATTATAGCAGTGCTCAAAACTGAACAATCAAAAAAGGTTAATAGTAAAAGAGGAAAACTCAAGTCAACAAGTCCTTGCATTCTGAATGGTGAAAAATTTGTAAAACAAGCAGAAAAATAAAATTTCAACAGAATCGCAGCCATTACAAGTTGAACATAAGTGGGCAAGGCAACCAACCACCGTAGTGATGAGTGAGACCATTGAAGAAAAGCTGAAAGACATATTTATGGAAATAATAAAAATGAATGAAAGAACCAATAACTATGTAATATACAATGACAAAAAATGAATGAAGTTACTGAGGCTCCAAATGAACACTTTGATATGATACAAGGACTGCTTCAGAAAAATCAAGAGCTTAATGACAGGTTGTCAGTTTCCAAAACAAAACTTGAATTAATGGCAGCTACATTGGTAGATCAAGAAGACAGGTTAAGATGGAAAACCCTGAGAATCAGTGGAGTTCTGGAGGATATGGAAGGGGGAGTCTAAAAAGGCTTTGTGAAAAAGCAGTTGGTACTTTGGACACATATATTAGAAGAAGAACTGTATATAGAAAGAGCACACTGACATGACTGGACTCCGCTTCAACAAAACACCACCCCACCACATCTAGTATTAATCCTGTTTGAAACTTAGGGACAGACTGTTGGCAAAATCATGGAAAACAGCTCAAACATTGATTATGGAGAGGTACATGCCTTCATATGTTTAGACTTTTCAGTAACAACCAGGAAAAAGCAGACTGAGTTCAATCCAGTAATGACGCAATGTAGGGTAAGAGTATGGATATTCAAGTTAATTTAATCATCTAGCCTAAAAAAATGGGTTCCAAATGGCACAAGATCTTTCATCTCAGCAGATTATACACAGGCAGCTGTGAAAAAACAGGTAAAATGTGAGAGCCACCAGAAACACAGTGAATGGGGAAGGAGTAGAATCTCTTAAGAAAGCGTATGGACAAAAGTTCAATGAGAGATGGCTAAAATAAGTGTTTCCTTTATTTATAAAGTATATTGCATTGAAAGAAATAAAACACCTGATTGCCACTGCTCAACTAGAAATAAGAGATGAACATGTGTCTTAGTAAAATAGATATTACCAGATGCAGGTATTTTTTATAACAGCATCTATAAATGAGCCAATAGTTTATACCAGTGGCAATGATTACACTTTTTTCTATGGGTGAAGCCACAAGGTCTAAATGTGAATTGTATGACATAAAGACAATGTAATACAATTTGTGTAAGAAAGCAAGGGGGAAACAGTAACAATTATTAAGGGTACAGAGAGATCCAAGAGCATCAGATAATATAATTATTTGATGCAAACACAAAGAACATTTACTGTAAGAAAACAAGTGGGGAAAACAGTAGAAATTAAGTATTAGAATAGAGGGCAGATGTGAGATTTAGATAACACATTCTTTGAAATAGCAGGAAATGAAAAGAAAAAATGTAATTTGGAAGGAAGAGGACAGGACAAGATCTGGGCAGTCTCAGTGCAAGAAAAATAAATGCAATGATCACAACAGATCTGTGCAGTCATAACACATGATAGAATGTTAAGTGACAAAAGCAAAGGAGAGAATTTCTCATTGAGGCTAGTTGCAAATGGGCACACGAGTACTGTAATATAGTGTCTAAGAAATTGCCTCGGAAAGGTTTGTCTCAGAGCAGAATTTGAATGCATCCTCCACTGCGGGGAAGAGATGAATTTTCCACATTTACAGATAGGCAATAGCCCATATCTTGAAAGGAATATACTTGTATATGATTTGCTTGTTTGGTTATACTACAAATTTGATGGTATTCCACATGTCTATAGTCATTAAAAAATAATGGTTTGTGAGGTAAAGGGCACCAACACGAGGAAAAAGAAAAAGGAAACTACTATCGCAGGTTGGTGGAGGTAAACAGGCAACGTACATAATGCATGTAAGGAGGCTACGCATGGAACACTCCTGTTTTAGGAATGATCAAAGCAACGTAAATAGAAAGCGCATGACTGAGAGTAAAAGGTGGGTAAAGTGGCAGACTCTGTGCTAGGCAGAAGTGAAAAGAAACATATGGAGACATTAAGGTATCTGAGTTGGGATGTTAGTGACCTTATGAATCCAGTTACACATTTCAGGATAATGAATACGATTAAGAAGGAATAGGCACAAATAACACTACCACAGAAGTTGCATTTAACTCCCCAAGAAAACAAATAACTAAACAGAAAAAGGATATGTGGCACTGGCCCATGCAAATTATAGAAATCTTAAAAAGTGAGTAGCATGTATACTAATAAACAGACACTTACTGATGGAGGAATACGGAATAATGGAAAATGAAGAAGGATGTATGGATGGACTTTGGGAAAATGCAGGGGAATGCAACTAACAATAATATCTATATACAATCCACTCACAGCAAAAATTTGCTGATCAAAGGAAAAAAATGAAAATAATCGGATTCACACAAGAAGTGCTAGTTTTATCAGGAGACTGGAAATGACATTAGACTTACAGGACACAATGGAGGGGGAAGGGATCATATAGACTGTGGAAAAAAGAATTTATGGAAGACTTTACTAAAATGGGTCTATATTAGATCAACGAACACGTAAATGTTCAAATCTGTACGGGTCGACCTTTACAGATCGAACATTTAAATGTTCAAAAATCTTTAAAAATAAAAAAAAAGTAATAAAAACAAAAACCAAAGGGTGTAAGCAGGGGGGCAAGCCCCCATGCACCCCATACACCCCCCTACTTAAATATACCAACTCCAAGATCACACTACAGTGTAGTGAAGGGGAAATTTCCCATTTCTGCACTGTAGTGCACTGATGTGCGATCTCCGAGTTAATATATTTAAGTAGTGGGGGTGCAGGGGGGGCTTGCCTCCCTGCTAAAACCCTTTTCTGTAATTTTGTTTTATTTTGTTTTTATTACATCTTTGAACATTTAAATTTTCGATCTCTAAAGGTCGACCTTTAGAGATTCGAACATTTAAACACTCGTTGATGTAATATAGACCCACTAAAATGATGGGCTTGGTAGATATCTGGACTGATGGTCTGAATAAAGAAGATGAAAGTTATACTTATTTTAGTTGTAAATTGAGAAAATGATCAAGAATAGATAAGATGCCTACATTTCAGAAAAATGTGAGGTACTTCAAGGATGTGAAAGTGGGTCCACTGCTCCAGTCCAATAACACTTTAGCAAAGTATGCCTTATCAATAGAGGGACGGAAAGGGAAGAAGGAGGAGGATGAACTGCAGATTCCCCACATACCAACTGCAATATGATATATTTAGCACAGAGTTTTGAAAAAAGTTAGAAGAAATGGAAGCTGTCATAGCAGCCTTATGGGAGGTGATAAAAGGGCAGATTAAGTGGGAGTTAATAAAGGAGGTTTGTAGCAGGCAAAAGGAGGTGAGACTGCAATAGAATAACAAAGAAACAGAGATAAAGAAACTCCAATGTAAACTGTGTTGCTTAAGGAGGAGGAATAAAGATAGCTGAGAAAAGCAAAAGAGCTAGTACAAAAATGTTAAGTGAGTAGCATAATGGAAATACACCAACAGCAATTAGAGCCCTGGTGAGTAGACGTAGGCAACATAATGTTGATAGAAGAATACAAAACATAGGGGCAGAGAATAGTCAAGAGTGGGAATATGAGAAACAGGAAATCCAGTGAGAGTTCTTAACTTAGTATGAAAAATTATACAGAGGTGAAGAGCAGATTGATGGAAATAGATGGGCAATATAGGATTTTATACAGGAGAGGGCTATGCCCCAGATGACTGAGTCTCAAAGGGAAAGATTAAAAACAAGTATTACAGAAGAAGAAGAGGCGAGTGAAATAATTGCTAAACAAAAGAATGGGAAATTATTGGGATGGGACTGGATCCCTACAAAATTATAGAAAACTGGTGCTGCACAACTAATAAAGGTATGGACTTAATTGTTTTTTTTAAATTTTACAAGGAGGGAGATTGTGGAGTTGCAGAAGTGAGATATTATACTAGTGATGCCAAAACCTGGGAAAGAAGTCACCAGTCACATTGTATTGACCAGTAAAGATACAGAACCATGATCGTAAAACATCTATGGCCATTTTGGCAAAGAGTATGACTCCCACTGTAGCTACTTTGGTAGATGGGTCTAGTGTATTTTTTGCAGGGCAGAAGATTTGACAATATATAAGAAATTTAATGATAATGCAAGATATGGTTAGAAGGAAACAAAAAAAGTAGCATTTCTATCTGTAGACATAGATAAGGCTTTTGATGGAGTAAACTGGTCCTATCTGTTCATGGAGATAGGGACAATGGTCTTTTCCAAGTTAATACTTAAGTAAAGTCAATCTACTTCAATTCAACAAACTCACCATTGCTCATACTATTCTAACCAAACCAGGTAACTGCCCTGACCTGAAAGACTTAGTTCAGGCTAACAATAACATCAGAGACCTTCGATCCTCTGACAAACTCCTGCTAAACGTTACCAAATCTCTAAACAGTTTTGGAGATTGACTGTACTCTAGAAAAATATCCAAGTCTTTGAATCTATTGCCTCAACACATCCTCAATCTAAATATGACCTCCAAATTTAAACAAAGCCTCAGCGAACATCTGTCCAGTCACTGGCTCTGTCCTTGCTCCATCCCGACTAGCATTCTATATTATTTTTCTTGCCTCAGATTCTGAGTCCACCATTATTACATTCCTTCTAGTTTAGTCTATCAGACTTATGTATTCTCTAACCCAATTCTGCTGTAAAATATCTTGTGTCTAACTGCATTAAATTTATGTATATTTACTGCACTTTTGTAATTCCAATTACCAACTAGTTGATTGTGTTACCTCTGTCTAATTTTTGCTATTTGCTTTTGTGTTTTTGTTTTTTGATTTATTCTGTATAAATGTATAAATGTAAAACTGTTTTCTGTTTCTTGGAGCTTTTTTCCCCGGGTCTCTGATGAAATGGGCTTTCAGCCCAGTTAGACACTTACCCGGTAATCAAATGTAAAATAAATAAATAATACAGCTATTGACAAAGCTATGCCGTGTAACAATGACTAACTTGAAGCAGATAGATGAATTAACTTTCTCAATAAGAATAATAAGGAAAACCAGACAGTGATGTCGTCTGCCCCTCCTCCACCATTATTTGGACTATAGGGCTTTACCAGTCAGGGAATCTAACTTAAGGGGATACTGTATATATATATATATATATATATATATATATATATATATATATATATATATATATATATATATATATATATATTTATGGGAAAAATTAATATTGAAAATTGCACTGTACTCTTTCAATATTATATTGACATCAAGAGAACTGGAGGAGGATACTGGAAAAACATACAGGTTGCTACAAAGATTTGGGGATTTATCTTCTTATAAAATAAATAAATATGGACAAGACAAGAGCCAGATCAATGTAGATGGAGAATTAGATGGAATAACTGAGTATTATGAGATGGAATGCAAGAAAGACTGAAAATGCTTGGTGATTTGGCTAGTGTACACCTGTGGAAAGGCTAGATAGAGAACTTACAGGTAATTTATGCAGAAGATTAAAGGAAACCTGGGGAAATGGAAAGTGTTAGACTTAGAACTTGACCAAATGTTCTTTCACACATATTGTACTTGACCGAATCTTTTTGGGACCAGCAAGACAAGAAAAATCTGGGGACAATGCAAGCATAAATCAGAAATTTCTTATGGGGAATAGTAAGCTTACATTAAACTGAGAAATAATAAACATGCTCAAACACAGGGGTAGCTTATTGATATTAGACTTGGGGCAACAATGTGATGGCAACACAGGCATAGCTTTCTGGATTATGTACCACTTGAAGAGTTTTAATGTCAGATGGAAGAGTATGCTAAAAGAACTGAATCTATGGTTAGATAAAGTAGATCCTGTTGAAGTAATCTTTGGAGATGAACTAAACCTCTTACTCCACCTATTGTGGATGTACTGGGAGTAGAAGTAGTCTCACCTAAAGTCTAATACACAGAAACAATGGAGGCAGGAAATACTTTCAATGAGAAAGCGGATGCTGGATAGGGAAGAACAGTGAAGAAATGAAACCATATGGGGGGATAGGAACATGCATGCAGTACTGGGTCCAGCAGATAATAAGGGATAAGAGAGTTTGAAGGAGGCAAGAGAGCATTTTGTCTCCAGCAGAGATATATTTACATTTCCAAAATATTATTTGGAAAGTCAAAAGTACCTTTACATTCCAAATATGGCAGGGGGAATGGCCTGCACTAATCAAGTGGCAGATGGACAGGAGAAAATCAGAAAACAGTGACAGAGGGGACATCTCCAATATATATGTATATATAAGGTATTGCTGAAAGACAATGTTAAAGGGGACAATAAAATGCGAACAGATTTGAATACCAGTCTGGGACTGCAATTAGGTATAATATAAGGAAGAATGTATGATTATGGAAAATTCCATCAAAACTAGAAGGTTCAGAATTTTTGTCGGGAAATGCCTGCAAAAATATTATTATACCTCAGAGAAAATAGACAAGTTGTTTCCAGTGGTGGAGGGACTGCTGGAGATGTAAGTTAGAAGAAAGTGGTACAGGGCACAAATGATTTGAGGTTGCCCTGTACTCATTGGATACAAAAGGCAAATAGAACACATATTTAACATTATTAGCAATGAGGCTTTCATGCTGAATGAGGCAAGCATTTTAAAACACTGTGGAAGGAGACAAATTACATTCAAATGTCAAAGAAATAGTTTGCATTATTCTCTTATTAGTTAAAAAAAAACAATAACCAGGAAATGGGAAAGAGTAAACAATCCAGGCCTGGAACAACTGATATGTGTAATGGAAATGTTGGAAAAAAAATGCAAGAAGACGAAAAGGGTTTAATATATGATCTAAAGCTGCAATTCATACAAAAGATAGCATCATTGGGAAATATTTAAATAAAAATGGAGTCAGCATTGAGGGCCCTGAGGAATGAAACCGACTTAAAGAGGGTTATGGGTGCTTCATCTACTTTTAAATTTATTTTTTCTCAAAAGACATCTTTTTTCAAGTGTCAACCCTGTATCAGACAATGAAACATATAGGGAGACATTAGGAGTTGAGTGTACCTAATTTATTTTGTAGCTGTGATAAACTATGTTCTTTGATAAAAATGGCATGACTATAGCATAATGATGCTGTTTCTCAGCAAAATGAATGAGTAATTAGTAAGGACTTACATAATAAAGATTGATCTAAATATTAACACTTTTAATTGATTTGTCTTTTAAATGTAAACAGTAATTGTAAGATGGGATACAATGTGGGAATATCAGACCCAGCACAAATGAGATCAATAAACGGTTCTCACTGCCAAGGCAGACAGTGTATGAACAATGCATGATGGCTTCACAAGCTGTAATTTTCTGTGTCTGATTTATAATTTGCTGTGGAATAAATGTTATTGATTGAAAAACAAGTGAGAAAATTATTAGTGCTGCATTAAAGCGGGAAATGTATAAGAACCTGTACTCTGAATAATTTGGACAAGAAAATGCAAAGACGAACATGATAGGGAAAGAAAAGAGACAGGTAAAGTGAAGAACACAACCAGGATAGAGGTGGTGAATAAAAAAATGCAGTTGGATTTCAAATTACAGTGGGAGAAAGATCAGAAGGTATAGTAAAACAGGGGTGTGAATCCATATCAACATAAATATATATATATATATATATATATATATATATATATATATATATATATATAGTTAAATAAAAAAAAAACTGAAAAACTTCTATCACCCTGGAGAAAAGAACTAAGCTGAACTGGTGTCGAGAGCTTTCTTTCTTTATCAGTGTCAAGAAGTTCTTCAGAAATAAAACTGTAATGAGTGAGTACATAGGGTGCTGGGCCAATAAATATAGTAAAGCAGTCAGTAAAACAGCCAGTAAATTAAATGATTAAGTAAAATATTAAAGCAAATATTTTTTGCAGCCCATGGTTAAATCAATAAAATTGTAGTAAAACTGGTTGCATACTCAAGTTAGTAGGATCAAAAAGGAAGTGGTTAGGGGTTACCTGAGGCTCTGTATTGCCTTTTAATGTTTAGAATATTTTTCAAACCTGTGATTAAGTCAGCACCCAGAGAAAAATGCCATATAAGTTCTCAAAGTATTGTTGAAGCTCAATAAAGCTATACAAAAAGAACTGGTGGCAATTCCTTGTCAAAAATTATTGCTCAGTGTATTGTAATGTGACTAGAAATTATCTGGCTGGTGAAAACAAAGTGGAGGCAAATACAATGTTAGTTCGGAGGTTAAAATAAAATAAAATAAAGGAAAGGTAGCCCTTACATAATACTGAATTAAAAAGACATAAAGAATCAGTGTGTATAGATTCATATGTTAAAGATGATGTACCTGATCTGCTGGAGAACATTACTTGTGTTAAATGCAATAATTCTGAAAACTAAAAAGGAAAATAATCTGTTGAATGCTAAAAAGACACACTTAATCTTCTGGGGTATCAGTAATAAATCACCATAGTAAAATGTAGACTCTAAACACAACTAGAATGCTGGGATTATAAAAAAAAAAAAAACGCTTCCTGGATTTTTATTTATTTATTTATTCATTTAACATTTGTTTACCGGGAAAGTCCGACTTGGAACAAAGCCAATTTTCAGAGGAGGCCGGGTGGGTGGAGAAATGTTCCAAATGCATGTTTTTGCAATGTGGGAGGAAACTGGAGCACTCGGAGGAAACCCACATGAACGCAGGGAGGACACGTGGCTAAAGGCAAAAACCTGTCATATAATTGTTAAAGAACAACTGAATGAGCCAAGGTGGAATACAGACCAAGTCAGAAGACAGACATATTAGAAACTGGGTGTTCAAGGCTTACATGAACCAATGCAGTGCACATTTAATGTTCAAAGTTTCATTCAAACCAGGGTAACATTCCGCTCCAAGGAAAAGCTAACACTTAAGTTCTCATACCTCAAGCAGAGTGTCAGTATCCACCAAAATTGTATCTACCTGTCAATTACAAAAAAACTACATTTTTGGAATTGGTGGCAAAACAAACTGTTTTTACCAATAGCATTTTTAAGCCCTTGTTGCAAATTGCCACATTATGTCTTTAATGCAGCTAGACAGTTTCCTGCCAGTCTAAATAAATAAATGCTATAGATTTAGAGTGTCCCAGAGTTAGCAGGCTATATTTCTCTACAGTACTTTGTAGCTAAATTTAGAAGCAAACAGGGTAGAAAGCAAGGATTCTGATTATCAATTATAAAGCCAGACATACATATAGAGTGCAGTGTTACATCAAATCATGTACTTCAGGAAGGTGACTCAGAATCAATAACTCCTACAACAGACTCCAGCTGATGTTTTCACTTACTTTCATTTTCAAATTCATATCTTAAGGCTTTTCCTTCTTGCCATTCCAGCTACAATCAAGATAACCAGAGAGCCACAAATGCATTCTTGATTGGTTGCCTAGATTGTAAGAGGGACAAAGCAGAAAGCCTTTTCCTTTGCAAGACACCAGTTTCAGATTTAAAATACATACAGTTCTAATGCTGCAGACCCTCACTGCATCTAGGCTCAGAAAAAACTTGCTACATATCCAACCTGACTGCGGCCCTTCTTAAAATATAATAAATGCACTAAACATTATATAAGTACACATTTATGACATGCAAATCAACACATTAGTGAATGTGAGGGAAAAGTAAACTTTAGGGACTGAGTCTTCAGTCCACTTTTAACTTATACATTTTATCTTCATAGCCTCAGTGTTAACTGCAGGCTTCCTTACAGGATTAGAAGATAAAGGAAGATGAAAAGAGATGTGGTATTTGAAAATGTGTATTATGTCTAAAGATCAACAAGATATTCTCACCAGTGTCTCACAAAAGAAAAGGGAATATTTTAGAGTCCAGATCTAATCTTTAATAATGTCATACTGAAGAGAATGTAGTGAAACTGTACTCTAGAGACAGCTGTTAATTGCCATTTGGCATTTATCATAATAGTACAATCATTTATTAGGCAGAAGTGGAACAGAATATTTAAAGGGGTATAAAGATCTCTATCTATCAATCTATCTATGTATCTATCTATATGTGTATATGCGATAACTGGTCGACATGTTACTTGGTTGACACATAAAACAGGAACCAAAACACATCAACTAATCATTACATTGTTAATACACCATGTAGACACATTACATTAGAAAATGAAACAAATTCCCTTTTCTGATGCACTACTCAAACCCCAACCACATTCAGCTCAAATTTGTCTGAATAGTGGTAGTATTATGGGAAGTTTTTTTTTTTTGTTTTATTTAGTTGTAGGGTAGGGTTAGCATGCATTATTAAGGTGGAGCAGAGGTATTTGCAGCCTAACCCAAATCCTAACTCCAAACACTCATTATCAAATGCACTTAAACCATTACCTTACTTAACCCTTACTCTAACCCTATCCCACAGACATCTGCAAACACACACATATACACTCACAAACACACACACACACACACACACACGCACACACACACACACACACACACACACACACACACACACACACACACACACACTTACTTCACATCCCACTTACCTATTTCAACGAAACACATACATAATAAAATTTCCATTTGGTGAACGAGACATTTGACCTTAAAACACTGCACTTCCACCTGTAGAAAAAAGTATATCATAATGAAATCAATTGCACCTATAGATACACACACACATATATATATATATATATATATATATATATATATATATATATATATATATACTACTCCTCATAAACTTTTCAGTTCAAAAGGGTACGTAATGTGACCTGTGTTTCACTGAAAAGGGTGTTTTTTTATTTCATGTTTTCTTATATTCTTAGGTCAAGAGCATGAATTTCAAAACTATATATTATTTTTATTAGGAATTTTACATTTTCAATTTACTTTAGTTTCACAAAGCCCATTTCCGATCCAGCTAGAATTACAGTCTGTGTTAGCAAATCCATATTTAAAGTGATTAATTTTCTTTAAGTTTGATCAAGGAAGATTAATCCAAAATACAGTGGTGGTGCTGCGGTAGTGTTGTCACCTCACAGTAAGACATTGTCCTGTTCGATTCTCAGCTTGAGCATCTTCTGTGTGGAGACATGTGTGAATGGGCGTACCTTCATTAAAGGTTGTGCATCAGGGTCGGCAACTCGGCACATAAAAATCTACTGCCAGTCATTAGCGGACCGGAGTTCTGCTGTGGCGACCCCTAATTGGGAAAAGCCAAAAGACACAACAACAACAATTGGGCCCTTTTACATTATGCCAGTGTATGTCTAAACATATTCAAGTAGTAAAGGGATACCCTCTCAGAAAACTGTTTGTCATTAAATGTCTAAAGAAACATGGTAAACCAAAGTGTGCTATAATAGGAAAGAGCACATCAAAAGGACAACCATACCTTTGTATCACTTTTTTAGAAATACTTTGCTCATAGCAGACACATTATATACTGCAGCCAGACTTACTCATATAGAAAGTCAATGCTTATGGCCGGCCTTAAGCATAGGCCAACTAGACGGCCGCCTAGGGTGCCGCTCTAACAGGGGTGCTTTTCCAGTATTTATTTAATGCAGTTAGACCAGGATGGGGGCACTAAGTGGTGTAGTGGGGGGCATCGTGGAGCCCTTTTGCCTAGGGCTCCAGTTGACCTAAGGCTGCTCCTGTCAATGCTGACAACAAAGTGATTGAGTTTCTTGATTTGAGGTAGGTAAACATCCATAATTTTGAACAGCGAGTCTATGTACTAAGCATGTCCATCAAAACTTAAATGTTGGGGTAATTTTCTATCCATTTGCAAATGACTCAACTCTGCTATTAAATCAAGTGTTTGTGGATTCCTGTGAAGCAGTAAGCTTTTTTAGAAACAAACTTTTGTAAAGATTTAACATCGCAGTCTGAGTTTTTTTTCTTTTTACTTGGATTTACTACTTCAGGATGCCTACCATAATCTCAGTTCTGTAACTGATCAATATGTCTTCTATAAGCATTTTTGTATCAGTTTATTCAACAAGTCTTTATTTATTTATTTTATTTTCTCTTTGTTTTCCCGGTTAGTCCCATTAAACCAGTGCCCTCTTTCAGGGAAAACTCAAGCTGTTATTCAGATTAATTAGTGGAAAGGTGGCCAGGACACCAGAAAACGTCTCTTACACTTTTTTTTTCCACTAAGTATAGAGGGATATTTTATATCCACATGAGCTACCACCAATAAATGAGACTGAACCAGTCTGTTCAGTAAATTCATTTATAATCTAGAAAGGGCATTCCTCTGTTATGTATTATAGTACAGATTTCTAGAATAACCTTTCAGATGAATGTTTATATTTTTTTAATTTATTTAGTTTTTATCTCATTGGTATGCCTAGATTTAGTTACATCAGATCAAATCTCATTTTATTTTATTTTGATAAAGGAATAAATCTGATAGAGTCTGTTCAGTTTTGCTGTTTTATGTGGTCTTGCTGTACAAAGGAAATAACAGAACTTTATATTACATACCTAATACTATACTTCTTTATTTCTCCATGGTAAATGAGAACATCTAAGGTATAGTTCTGCTAAACCATTGCATGCAGTGAGCCATGGCCCACTAAAAAAATGGATTATTCCATTTTGTTTTAAAAACAAAGAAATGCTTTAGACTTCATACGAGTGCTGTTATCTGCAACAACGAGCTCTGGTAGGACAAAATCTGTGCATAATCTTCTCAATTTACTAACTGTAGCTCGCAGTCTAATCTAATTCATATGAAAGATTTGTAAACATTTTGAGTGTGTTTCTCCACAGGCATGAATATGTTGTTCATGAATAGCTCTATAAAATCAATGCACACCATTTTCTGTCATCTTCCTAGACAGTTACTTGGATGCAGTGATGCTCATCTAGACTTTTTCTGTTCTTCTGGTTATGGTACACATTTCTTACATATATAGTCAATCTTGTCATCTGATTTTGGCCACAGTCTTTGTTTTATAATATGAAGATGTCCAACATGTACATCTTCTAGTGTTATTTTTCCAAGTTCTCAGAGAATTCTAACCCTTGCACCTCTTGTTCTCCAAATAAAATGACCATTTTCTTAGGATAATTCAAATATTCTCCTATACTATATTTAGCTCTTATGTACTCTGCAAAACCAGACTTTAGTCAAGAAGTTTATATGAACAACAATTCTTTGTCCTTTCTTGGCATTCCAGCAATTATTCGTGCCTTAATAGAATTCCCTGAACATATCTTCTTTAGAAGCATATATGTCCTGTGGCATACCTATTGTTAGTTTACCAATAATTCTTGTAATAGAATACTTGAAGCTATCTGCATTTTAACATGCTTTTTGTATTCTTCATTGGTTGTATAAGTATATACTGATTAAGGGCAGAGTCTTATGGTCACCAAATTATGTCACCAATCATAAATTGCCTGTGACCAGACTGAACCTTCTACCCCCACATTTACTGATGGAATTTTTTTTCTCCAGAAATCAAAGCTACTGCCTCTTTTCCTGCATTTCCTTTCTGCTGAAGATGGTGCTTTATATGTAAAAGTGATAGTACTTTATTCACGAGGGCAAAGCATAGTGAATCACACCCACAATAATATATGAAGAAACATCAAAAGTTAATGTAAATGTCAAATATTGGTTATACTATAGCACCACTTAAATCACACATTACTAATTCTTTACATTTCGTAAATGAAGATTTGCTTTTCTAGGTCTATTGCTGAGAAATCCATTATTTTAGCATCCTGCAGTGCATAATGTGGTTAGGTACAAGCATCCTAAGGCAAGGAATGCTTACAACTCCTTTACATAACTGTGTGTGTGGATGCACATGAGAATGTGTGTGTGTTCGGGGTTGGTGGTGTCATAAAGTTCTGTATGTTCTTAGTCAAAGGGTAAATTCCCTTTTTTCTGCCATATACCCATTTTCAGTCTGTGAGTCAGCAAACACTCAATTTTTTAATGTTTCCTTTATTTTTTGTTTGGATTCTGTTTCTTTATTATTTTCCCCTTCACAACTCTTAAGACAAACTCAGCTTATAATAATTTATTTAACATTTGTTTACCAGGAAAGTCCGATTTGGAACAAAGCCAATTTTCAGCGGAGGCCCAGGTTGAAATGCTCCAGATGCATATCTTTCTGATATGGGAGGAAACAAGAGTACCCAGAAGAAACCCACATGAATGCAGGGTGGGCATGCAGACTCCACACATAACGCACCCCAGCTGAGAATCGAACCAAAGAACCTCTTGCTATGAGACGACAATGAAACCGCTGTACCACTGTGCCAACAATGCTTTCTCTCTAAGCAGAGCTGGAAATAAACAAGCATTATATGAATTAAAATATAAAAACATAAGTCAGTGAGGCAAACCATTTGACAATTAAAACCGGATAAGATAAGTTAGTCTAATAAAGTACACAATATATCTGTTAAAATAACTTAATACATTAATGAATATCTAAATAAAACAAAACAAAACAAACGTGTCTTAAGGGAACTTTCAGGCTTACCAGAGTCATTTCCAAAATTGCTAACAATAATGAAAGTGTGTCCCAATGCATTCAGACTGTATCTTCAGAACAACCAGCATTTCCTAACCTATAAAGTAGAAAGCATCAGTAGGACAGTATGGAACAAGGGGTTGTTTTAGATGGGGGAGTTGTACATTGTAGAACTCAATTAATTAGTAGTAGAACATTAAAAATGTTACACAGTTATACCTGTACCCATTGAAAGTTCCAAAGCACCAAAGTAATGCAGTAATAATATAAATTACTACTTAGTAACTAAACCTTGGAAATAGTGGTAGTGGGAGCAAATCAGGTTTATGGAATAAATGCCCAGGACACAGGAAAATGCAGTAATTTTAATGTGAAGAAATAATGACATGCCTGATCACAGCCAGATGGTGAAAGATGAGTGTGCTATGAAATATCATAAAAGCATACAGACTGTATGAATGGCTCTTGAATGTCAGCATATCATTTTGGATAACCCCAATATTGTTAGTGTAGGGCACAGAGTTAAGTCTTTCTCCTTATATAGATAATACACAGGTTTAAAGGTGGAATGTTCAAGCACCTATGAGAGCAACCATCTTGGTGTACTTAACTTTGAATTGATCTGTATCAATATAGTGAAGGCTATATTCGATCAACTGTAAGGGAATCCATACCCTACAGGGTCCTGCAGGAAGGAGAGATATTGTTGTGTGTCATCAGCATAGCAGCGATACTGTACTTCTCTCTCTCTCTCTCTCTCTAATGAGATGAACAAGAAGTGGCAAATAAACAGTGAAATGACTGGGGTCCAAAGTTGGGGCCTAAACCACAGCCAGGAAGAAGAGTAAAGAGCAGTTAAAGCAAAAAAAAAAAAAAAAGTACTATGACCGTCCTAAGAGATAAGAGTTAAATTATTTTGAGGTCATTCCAGTGACATTATAGAAGATGGGTAAATGTTCTAATAAGATACTATAATAAACTTTGTCAAAGCCTGTAGTAAGATCATGGACAGCCAAAACAACGCAGTACCACTGATTGCATATAGTAGATTGATAAAGGCCTTGATGGTTGCTGTCTTTCTACTGTAATTGGTCTGAAAACCTTGGCTGAAACAGACTGCTGAGCCAGTGTTCCTTAAGAAATGACTGAAACTAAACCTGTGCTCACTAATGTTCCATTATACCACCAATCTGGATGTCCCAGACTAAATTTGCCATTTATTTCACTGTACTCATTCATTCTGCTGTCTACACCATCATTTTTCATATGTAGCCCTTTGTAAGTATACATTTTTGCCACCATTTATTCCTCAGAGAGCCCCTCTACATATTTCTTCTGTTCTCTTCTGCACAGCTTCTCAATATTTCTTTTATAGCATACTTTGGTTTCTTAAGTATGTATCACTCAGCCCCTCTTATTTTACAGCCATTCCTATAGATCTCTGCCATTCTTTATTTTCACATTTTAACCTGCAATATTGGCATATACTGTAATCTAGTATAGCTTCCTGAAAGCATAAGAGATCTAGTTCCCTTCCAGTCTAATTGTTTGAATCACAATTCTTGATTGTTTCCTTTCTCTACGAATGATCACGATCCTTCTATATATAACCCATCACTTCATTGTTTACCACAAAAAGGAGATGTCTGGTCATGCAAATCAGTGAAGGTGAATTCATCACTTTCATTACTTTAACAATTCATGTCTATATATTAGCTTTTTGTTTTCATTTGCTTAATTTTGCCTGCATCTCTGAATCCTATTTCCTGTGTTGGCATTTACTATATTTCCATCCTACTTCTAAATCTAAGTATAGTCATTATTTTGCCTTCATTGTTATTTCATCCCTCTGTACTTGCCCTGTTTCTATTTGTATCCACTTTGCTTTTTTTTATATTCCAAACCTGTCCCATGCTTGAATATTTCAAACTCTTGCATTTTCTTTCCTGGTACTTCATCTGCATCCTCCAATAAAAGCACAATCACATATGAACAATGCAAAAAAGGAAGTCCCTTCCATGGACTCTTCTTTTCTTATATTATCTGCCTCATCTTAGTTGATAACACTTTCACAACCAATATAAGAACAAAGAAGTAGAGGGACAGGGGTATACTTGCCTACCTTCCTTTTCCACTTAAATTTCCTTCCTCAATGTGTCATTGAACAGGATTTAAATTCTGAGTTCATAATAAATTGCTCTGACCCACTTCCTCTACATTTCTCCCAGAACTTTGAAACAATCCCTACCATATGCTTTTATTCCAAGTCCATTGTATTTACCAAAGCATGTGGAAGCCACTAACTGTTTGCTTTATTTATTTGAAATTTGGAATTGGTCAACCTAGTTGATCCAGAAAGAATGTTTTATATTTTGACAGGAGTTTGATTACTTTTTGATCTTTAGGAATCCTTTTCACCCTTCCTAGATTACTTATTGTAATGCTGTTTTATTCTGTTTAGCAATATTTAACCATTATTTTTATACCTGTGTATCATATCTCTTTTTTCACTCTAATAACCCTACCTTTCCACAAGCTACTGGGTATTTCATGTCCATCCATACAGTTATTGAGGATTCTTGCCAGATTCTTTTCCATCACTCTATTAGACCTACCAAAGAACGCCTTGGGTAAAGCAACTTTTTCTGCAGATTTGATTTTAGGTTGTCTATCAAACACTTAGCTTACATTCTCCAACTACTCTCTGTGATAGGAGGTTAATACCATCCCATCCCATAATCTTCTCATTTCATTACCTTATTCTTTATCACTGCCCATATCTGCATACAGTTCCCTATATAGTGGTCACATTTGTGTGCTAGATGATGGAATGTTGATGTTTATCTGGTCGATTTCATATACTTGAGCTGCAGATGTATGCATTTTGTTCTAATTTTAAGAAGGGATATTTCTTTTTCCCAGAACTTGTATAAATAAACAGGAGATTTATGTGGGCAGCAGTGCCTCAAAAATATGTGGCTGCAGGGACTTTCCTTCCTGAAAAAAAAACACTGCTTTTTGTTGTTTTGTTTTTGCATTTGTTGAGTTTCTAGTTGTAAGCATTAAGTCAGCTTGACAAACACCAGCATTTATATCATCAACTAAATATTGAGAAAGCCTGTTAAAATCATTTGCAGATCCTTTTCCTTATCTAACTCTAACCACTCTCTGTCTTTTAGACATTTTGTTATAGATTCCTTCTCTTTTGCTTAATCCTCTAAGGTAATCACTTATTCTGTTTGTCCTATGACCAATCCAGAACCCCTTTTTATTTCATTCTTCTGCTCTTTTTTTCCTTTGTCTTTTTGGCAGTTTTGTGTACAACTATTCTATTATTCATTTCAGTCTGCTTTTCTACTAGCTGAATCAGTCACATTTTCTATTTCATTATAAGTTTTCCTCCTAATTGTTGCCCTCATTTCTGGTCTTCTCAAACTTCTCATTCCTTTTTATCTTTGTTTATTGGTCAAGTCTCCTGCCTTGTCTGTTGTCCCACCCCAGATTGCTACCTTGATTCCTCCCCATTAAAGCATCCCTCTCTTGGAATGTCCCTTCTGCATTATCCTTCAACACTGAACCACCTCACATAGTGTGGATTAACTTTAATGTCTTATTCAGCTCCACTCTTATCACAGCCAAGTACTTTCTCTTTTCCCTATACGTTCTTCTGCAGATGTAACTGACACACAAAAATAGTATGAAATACTCATCCTTGCTATCTGGGCTGCTTCTGTCCAGCCCCTGATCTTCTCTTTAGTTAAAAACTAATCCAGTTTCCCAGAACATGGATTGCCATTTCTTAAGCATGTGCAATACATTCTCTCACCAAATGCCGTTCTACTCCTTATTCCAGCATAATTTTGTTTTAAATTATTTTGCACTTTGTGATATTTTCCTATTCATAAACAACGTACTTCTTTGTCTTTCTCTCTCTATATATAATATTGCACTTCCATGTGTCCCATATTGTTTTCCCTGGTCTTTTAGATTTACTGAATTGAGCAAAATACTTGCGACTCCCAAAGTTATAGCATTAAGATTTTCTCTTTAGAATTACATATAAAGAACATGGTGTTGTAATAGAAGCACTACATGATCTTTCAGCCCCTGACTTCTTTACAGTAATTCATCAACAATATAAACTCCAGTCTGTTATTTATTTTTGGTTCTTGTCTGATGAATTTGACAAATAACACTGATCTCCACCGATGGGAGTGTTATTTTGTTGTCAGATAATTTAATTAGGCAATACATCATGTTTAGAGCCACAAATGAAGGGATATCAAGAAATGGGATGTTGAGTAGTGGAGCTCCAGTGATGTTTATGACTTACACACTTATTTCTTCCTGCTAGAACAAGGACTGCAGACTTTCTTTCAGGACTAGAAGATGAATCGAGTTCCAGAAAAATGTTTCATCTGTAAAAGTCATCAAGATATTCCAAGTATTGTCATAAAGCTGGGAAAGGATTTAGCTTATTCTCCAGCTACAATGTTTATTAAAAACAGGATCAAAAGATTTAATTGAAACCGTGAGTAGTCTTATAAAGATGTTGATTACCAGCTGCTGTTTATCATAGTAAAGCAAACATTTGCGAGCAGAACAAGGTCAGACTGTTTATATGTATGTCAAAAAAATATGTGTGATTAACATAATGGGACATTTGTAATAATAAAATATGTAGTTCAGAAGAGTAAAACATCAGCCTGCTGATAAACTGGAAAGCCACAGTAATGTTACTTGTTTTCAAAAATTCTAGGATTTTAGAACAAGAAGTTCTAAACTCATAATATTACCTTTATCAGGGACATTGAGTTTTTTACATTAATTATACTTTCCAAGCCAGATATATAAGCAAAACAAAATAACATTCTGTATTATCAAATTTGTTTTAAATGCTTACCTTCTGTAAGTCTGTCAACCAAGACTACATCTGCAGTGAATCCTTTGAAATTTGCATTGCTACATTTCTAAACATATTCAAGCAACAGAGTGAATTTCCCCTACTGACTTTCTTGCCATTTAACTTCAAAAATGTCTAGTAAATTTAAGTAATCTATCTGAAGAAACAAATATTTTGGAAATTATTGTAAGACAGAATGATTTTATGAAATTGTATTGTGCTGTATTCTGGCACAGTTTCTTTCCCTTCTTAAATTATATTTTCATAAATGTGATTGCCTTCTTAGTTTTATGCCATTTTCTTATGAAAAGAATTTACAGTTCAGATATATACAATGGTACAATCCAAATTTAGAAACTCAAAACATTATATACAACGCTTCTTATACAATGGAACAATGGTAAATGCAACCAGTTAGACAACTACAATAATATACTTTGATAAATATTTGCATTTGTCCCCATTGTGAGCAAATAATATATAACATCTGAGGTGTAGACAGTCAAAGTGACTGTAATTGCTGGGCACGTTTGTGTAGTGTGTATGTGTTTATGTGTTTATGTGTTTATGTGTGTGTGTGTGTGTGTGTGTGTGTGTCCGTGTGCATGTGCATGTGTGTGTGCCTGTGTGTGTGTGTGTGTACAGACATTATTAAATACTTATGTAACTTATATTTTAGATGTAAAGTAGTTCTTCTAACAATATTGCATATCCTACACCAACTTTAAAGCTTTAGACAGAGGAGCTATTTTGCATCTAAAATGTAAACAGTATGTATATACTAATAATAAAACTATGACAAACCAATTTAACAGAGACTTCATTTTCTAACTGCAACTATTCCCTATAAGGTGAGCTTTACAGTGAAATAAAAGACCTTCCAGGGGTGGGAATGCCCACTGATTGTGACAAGGGGCATTGCAGCAAAGATGTCAGGCATTACTGTTTGTGTTCTCCTCTCCAGTATACTTTCTATCTCTCAAAGTTGACTCCCATAATTACTACCCTATTCATTAGAAAACCTCCAGCTCTTAGACCAAAATTTCCCCTGACCTGTTCAGAGGACATGTATTATTCTTTCTTCATCTCTTTTTGCACCAGTTAGTTATATCTAAACCCTTTTTCATCCCTGCTTTCTCAGTATATCCCTACATAATTGTTGTTGTCTATCACTCAGTATTGTCCTTTGAGTCTAAGTTACTCTTTCATAAAATTCCATATTATCGCCTACATTGCTTTTTCTATTTCACTAAAAATGTTGCTACCCCCCTGCCCCATGTCCATTTTCTCCCAAATGCCAAACCTGCCATCTAACCTAATCATTTTAAAAGCCTCTCAATTTTTCAATAACATTCATTAACATAGTATACCTCAAAAACGCAGGCATGCCCACCCACCTATCTACTTTCAATCCTGCTCTGAATCTTTCTTTACCTGTCTAACACATCCTTCATCTCCAGTCAGATCCATCACATACTTTCTATATTTCCCCGAGACACATCCTTATTGGTTTAATCTGCATAGGCCTCAGCATATGAATTACCAAAGGTCCTACCATCATTCTCACTACCTCTACTCTCCAACTCATTGTGAGAATCCTACTAAATGGTTCCCTTATCCTTATCCTGTATTTCCTTTATTATCTTTCTAGCACCTGTAAGTTTTTTCTTCCTGCTCTCTCTCCTGTTGCTGAATATACTTTGACTCATAAATCCATGCTACTCCCCTGTTTTGACCACTGCAGTAGTACCGCTCATTCTATTCCTATTACAAAAGATTTTTTGGATGGTAGTCCATGCCTAATTCCTTTCCAAAGTCTATAAAAATTTAAAGTACCTCAGACAACATACCCTTAACATCTTCCAGTAATAACATACAGTCATCTACAGCCAAATGTATGCTACTTTTACCTCTTTCTCTTACCATGTTTCTCTCAGTCTGTTTATGCTCTGAGTCACCTTCTCCATGACCAAAACAAATGTTCCTAGAGAAGGTGGACATCCCAGCCATGTTTCATTGTCTACCCTCACTCTGACAAACTCATTTGAACACTTGGCTTCTTACAGAATGCTGTATTCCTCTTTGAAGCCCTTCCTTCATTCCTTCTCATGTACTTGCTTCAAAGTTGTCACCATAAAGCTTCAGCTTCCTGAATCAAAAGTCTTCTGATTATCCATGAGACCCACCACTGTCCCTTTTCATCTCTTCTATCTCTCACACTAAGCCACAACATTTAGCAACAGCCTACAATGGTCTGTGGATGACCTACATTTCATAAAACCTACTTGTAACTCTCCCACTAAATCTGGTTGCAGTGTATTCCACCTAGCTGCATATATCCTGGTCACAATGTCTGCATCATTGTTGCATAATGAAATTGTTCTACAATTTCTCAGTCTTTTCTTTTTCCCTTCCTTTTGTATAACACCACCATCTCTGCCTGCCATGTTGATTCTAGTGCTTCTTTTTCTTCTTTCATAAAATTAAACAGATTAGTTTAATGCTCCCCCAGCTGTGTGCCTGCAAATTTATAGCAGTAGTTGAAAAACTATCTGAACCCACTGATGCACTTTTTTTCATATGCCTATCCAGTGCTATCACCTCTCCCACCCATGCATCTGTTTTCCTCCGTAGGTTCTAATCCTTCCAATTTCTCTTGCTTTCTCCTTCCTGAGTCTCTTTGGGTATAGAAATGTTCATAACATTTCCTAAATTCCATTTCTCTTATTTCATTATTGTTAGGAAGCCTCTTACGTTATTTTATCTGCTTTCCAGCCACACATGTAAAGTAGTTCTTCTAACAATATTGCATATCCTACACCAACTTTAAAGCTTTAGACAGAGGAGCTATTTTGCATCTAAAATGTAAACAGTATGTATATGCTAATAATACAACTATGACAAACCAATTTAACAGAGACTTCATTTTCTAACTGCAACTATTCCCTATAAGGTGGGCTTTACAGTGAAATAAAAGGCCTTCCAGGGTGGGAATGCCCACTTATTGTGACAAGGGGCATTGCAGCAAAGATGTCAGGCATTACTGTTAGTGTTCTCCTCTCCAGTATACTTTCTATCTCTCAAAGTTGACTCCCATAATTACTACCCTATTCATTAGAAAATCTCCAGCTCTCAGACCAAAATTTCCCCTGACCTGTTCAGAGGACATGTATTATTCTTTCTTCATCTCTTTTTGCACCAGTTCATTATATCTAAACCCTTTTTCATCCCTGCTTTCTCAGTATATCCCTACATAATTGTTGCTGTCTATCACTCAGTATTGTCCTTTGAGTCTAAGTTACTCTTTCATAAAATTTAATATTATCACCTGCATTGCTTTTTCTATTTCACTAAAAATGTTGCTACCCCCCTGCCCCATGTCAATTTTCTCCCAAATGTCAAACCTGCCGTCTAACCTAATCATTTTAAAAGCCTCTCAATTTTTCAATAACATTCATTAACATAGTATAACTCAAAAACGCAGGCATGCCCACCCACCTATCTACTTTCAATCCTGCTCTGAATCTTTCTTTATCTGTCTAACACATCCTTCATCTCCAGTCAGATCCATCACATACCTTCTGTATTTCCCCGAGATGCATCCTTATTGGTTTAATCTGCATAGGCCTCAGCATATGAATTACCAAAGGTCCTACCATCATTCTCACTACCTCTACTCTCCAACTCATTGTGAGGATCCTACTAAATGGTTCCCTTATCCTTATCCTGTATTTCCTTTATTATCTTTCTAGCACCTGTAAGTTTTTTCTTCCTGCTCTCTCTCCTGTTCCTGAATATACTTTGACTCATAAATCCATGCTACTCCCCTGTTTTGACCACTGCAGTAGTACCTCTCATTCTATTCCTATTACAAAAGATTTTTTGGATGGTAGTCCATGCCTAATTCCTTTCCAAAGTCTATAAAAATCTAAATTACCTCAGACAACATACCCTTAACATCTTCCAGTAATAACATACAGTCATCTACAGCCAAATTTATGCTACTTTTACCTCTTTCTCTTACCATGTTTCTCTCAGTCTGTTTATGCTCTGATTCACCTTCTCCATGACCAAAACAAATGTTCCTAGAGAAGGTGGACATCCCAGCCATGTTTCATTGTCTACCCTCACTCTGACAAACTCATTTGAACACTTGGCTTCTTACAGAATGCTGTATTCCTCTTTGAAGCCCTTCCTTCATTCCTTCTCATGTACTTGCTTCAAAGTTGTCACCATAAAGCTTCAGCTTCCTGAATCAAAAGTCTTCTGATTGTCCATGAGACCCACCACTGTCCCTTTTCATCTCTTCTATCTCTCACACTAAGCCACAACATTTAGCAACAGCCTACAATGGTCTGTGGATGACCTACATTTCATAAAACCTACTTGTAACTCTCCCACTAAATCTGGTTGCAGTGTATTCCACCTAGCTGCATATATCCTGGTCACAATGTCAGCATCATTGTTCCATAATGAAATTGTTCTACAATTTCTCAGTCTTTTCTTTTTCCCTTCCTTTTGTATAACACCACCATCTCTGCCTGCCATGTTGATTCTAGTGCTTCTTTTTCTTCTTTCATAAAATTAAACAGATTAGTTTAATGCTCCCCCAGCTGTGTGCCTGCAAATTTATAGCAGTAGTTGAAAAACTATCTGAACCCACTGATGCACTTTTTTTCATATGCCTATCCAGTGCTATCACCTCTCCCACCCATGCATCTGTTTTCCTCCGTAGGTTCTAATCCTTCCAATTTCTCTTGCTTTCTCCTACCTGAGTCTCTTTGGGTATAGAAATGTTCATAACATTTCCTAAATTCCATTTCTCTTATTTCATTATTGTTAGGAAGCCTCTTAGCTTATTTTATCTGCTTTCCAGCCACACACGTCCCTGTCATGGAATCTTTGAGACTGTGCACTAACAATGTCACATCTATTCACCCAGAAAGTGGTTGGCATAATGGTTAAGAGTTTTGCCTTACAGACACAAGGTGCAAGGTTTGATTCTCACATGGGTTAATTGGTTAGGCTTAAAATGGCCCGTAAGGGCAGTTCAACTAGTACTAATCTCTGAACCCCTTATTTTTCCATTTACCATCTTTTCACTCTATTTCTTGCTGTATTTGCTTTTCCTCCAGTTCCTCGAACTCTTCCGACAGCTCTCTTATCATGTCCAGTTACTCACCATCTCCTTCTTTATTTGCTCCTCATCCTGCTCATTTATGTCTATCTGGTCATGCCTCAGTTTCACTTCTATTTCCACTGTCTTGTACTCTGAACAGCAATTTTGATATGCTTCATATCTCATCACTTCCTTTTCTGATTTAATCCTTTGAATGACCTCCCTAGACATATTTTATAACCACATCACCTGCTGCACACCACCAAATTAAGCAGATTTCATTTCTACCTCTACAGCTTGTCACTATACCTTTACAATTACCTGTAACCAGTGAATGATTCTACACATCTCTTATAGGTCAACTCTCCATCACACAGAGTTTCATCATCCACTAGTATCATATCCAGCCTACTTGACTGCTTATCTTCCTGTCTGTTAATCAGAGACTTCACCTTGCTACGGAGTGCCTTTCTGTACTGGCATTTCAGTACAAAAAGGAAGATTGAGCTGTCTTACTCTTTGTACCCAGGGAAGGCTGCCCCCTTCACCCCACACTTGCTGCATTACTCTAACACAGTTTCTCATTTCATGTATTTCCTTAACATTTTCTGACATTTGTCATTGATCTCTGCCTTTTCACTCCATCTGTCTATGCACAGCACTAACACTACTTTCAAACCTTATGCTAATATCATTCTAACTCCTCTATGCTGCTTCACTCTTTTAGTTTTCTCCATGCAACCAGTAATGTCCTCAACTGAATATTTATTCATATCATTATAGGATCCAAATACTACTCTGCAGTCCTCAAAAGGATGTCTACATAACCACATCTACCACTCATCCCAGTGACTCTTTCCTCTCACGTCCAACCTCCTCCTTCTTGCAGCTGTATTCCTCCTCCAATTTTCCTGATGGAATATAATCTATTCTTACTGATTTATAACCTTTCTTTTGTATTTTCTGTAGCTTTATTTTTTCAATAAATGTAGTTCCATAAGCATGCTATGTCTGGCCTTTGCCTTTTAATTCTACTCAGTATATGATCTCTTTTAACTTGATGCTGCACACACTTCCAGAAAGTTCTGACAGCCTCGACTGTGTTGAGACTGTACCTGACATGTGAAAATAGAGCCTGCAGGTTACACCTTTGTTTTGTTGGGTGAACTTTTCCAGCCACTGTCATTGCTTTGGTGCCACTGTACTGCCTATACATGGGAACATACATGCATGCATGGTCAGTGTCTGGGCCCAAATGCTTTGTGCATCAGCTGTAACAGTACACCGCCCATACAATACCAATGATTGTAACAAGAAGCATGCTGTCGTACTGCATTTACAAAGAACATGTTCCACACAGCTATCCAGGTGGAGTGACTTTGAGAAAGGTTGTGTTTTAACATTTAGTCTGTGATCCATCTATATGCACCGGTGTCCCCACTTAACAATGTTGATGCGTGTCCCATGGAATACATTCACAGCATGACCTATTTAGCAGGTCTATACCTCTTCTCTAGGTGTGTCAGATTACTACTTTTTGTGGACAGTATCCTGTTGAGCATACATCTCTTTCTCTCTCTCTCTCTCTCTCTCTCTGTTACCACTCAACATGTTCAAATCGGCAGTTCCTGTCATTCAACAGTCCATCTGATACACTCGGCATAGATGGACCTGTTCTATAAAAGCTCTCAATCCTAGTTTACAGCACCCCATCTTATAAGTCCTACTGTCTTCAGGATGATGTCCAATCCCACCCTGGCAATGGTAAATATATCCTGTGTTCATCCCGTTCTGCTGATGGACTGCATCCCCTAATCATACCTGTTATAATACAGGTTTTTACTGGGTATAACACTTCATTATTCTCTGTTTTAACATATGCTGACTATGTTTTTGCAGAATTCATAGCATAATGAGCACTAAAGTGATGGGTGCAGATTTTACTATGGTATTACTAGCTTTGTAGTATAGCCATTTTGCTAATGAAGTAATTTTGTTGAAATGTTTATGAATCACACACATATAGAATAGCATGATATTGGCCCTACATCATGCTAGGGAGCCCATGGCTGACTGTTCACATACACAGTAATCCATAGTACAATCTGCATATAGCCAGGCAGCTACATATCAACAACATGCCCTCAGTGTTTTGCAGCTGAGCAAGCAGTGAATAGAAGTGTGGTGTCACACTGGTGCCACCAATCCCCATTCTACTGTTCTCTGTATATGTTAGCAAAGGAGTACTGTATGATGGACATGCATCTGCCGCCCACATTATGGGCATGATTGCTGTTGTTGCACTATTACACATTTGCACTGGGTTACCTTATACAGCTAGATTGTTACACTACAATGTCCACAATACACTTTATCAGCCTTGTTAAAACTTGTTGGGTTTACAGCAGTTTCCTGGTCAGGCTTTCTAAAGGGTGGCAACGATCAGGCTGTGAAAAATGAGACGGTGGGTTTACTAGTGATATCTGTTGCTGCTTCTCTCGTGGGGGTTGAAGGCTTTACATTAGGGATCATCACCAGGAATGCTCAAATTCTGTCACATGGTGGGAGATGGAAGGGCAGATGAGGAATGTGGTGGATCTGTGGCCGACCATACACATGGTGGAATATGGAAGGGCAGATGAGGATTGTGGTGGATCTGTGGCTGGCCATCCAGAGTGGCACTCTATAGTGCTCCGTTTTTTGACTTTGGGAGTTAACACACCTATATGGCCACAGCCACTGGAACACCAGTGGCTGGAAGCAGCTTTGAGGACAGTCATGGAGGTAACTGACTTCTGGTTCATCGCTGTGCAGCTTGGCAGGGAGTTCCCACCCCACATTCGCCCATATTGCAGTGTCCCCTTCCTTGTCTGTCACTTCCTTAACCCATTTATTGTACACATCTCCCCATTACCCTCTGTCCTCCCTCTGTATATCTACATATCTCTTTTGTCGCCTCCCCTTTTTATATAAGCACCTTTCATGTAGATATATTTGTGAATGTTTTATGATTTTTATCTGCCCTGTGCTGCCATTCCTATACTTTTCTGCCTAACACACCAATCCCATCTTACCTTCCCCTTTACTGTTCTAAAAACAAAACAGAAAATAAAAAGTAGAAATGGACACCTGCCTCATAAAAAAATATCTTTCTTGTCTTAGTCCTTCTCATTCTTCCCTTCTCATTGTCCTTCTGTGTGTTCCTCTACTTGATCGTTCCATTTTCTAACTGTCTAATTATTCCATTTCCTTCCCGTTTATAAAATAAACACAGTAGGAATTTTACTGTATATCCCTTGTATGGGTTCATAGCTGTGGCCATGTTCTGTTGGAGCAGTCTTTCAATATGGATGTAGACACGCATCATCACAGGTACACTACCTACAATTACTGTCCCATGTCATGTGACCTGCCATCACTCAGTCCATATCTCTGAGCAATATCAGTCTGTTTCAAGTATATATAGCTACTAATGCAGCATTAGCCTTGGCAAGTCTGGTCTAACTTGATATTTACTGATTGTTCTATTTTTTCTACTGCAGTCACATTTTTTTAAGTTCTAGCTGACATATCTCCTTTTAAGAGTTATGCAGGCGGAGACTGACACCTAACAAAGGGCTAACTCATCAATGAATTTAGTAAAAACACTCCATCTCCTTCAGGAAATGTAATGAAATGATGCCCACAAATTGCAGACAATGATCTGATCCACTGAGAAAGGCCTATGCAGTTATGCTAGTATAATGGACTGATTTGTTTCAATGTAATTAAATAATTAAACCACAGAAAGTATCATGAGCCATATTAAGTGTTCACAGGTTACATATAACCTGTGGTCTGGGAATTTTCCCCGAGTAGAAACTGAGGGAATCAAACCCATGTTTGCAGAATGAAGCTCGGAATGGTGGTTTATCATGACAAATATGGTAATATTATTATTAAAAGGGGAGGTGTCAAATCAAATTCTCCCATTAGATAAGGTGTATAACACAGCTACCAGCTGCACAAAACAAAGACGGATAATAATAGAAAGCTATCGGACTTCCTCTGAAGAGAATTCTGCTGAACTGGTCCAATATTAAAATAAGCAACACCAAGCAGAGCATTAATATTAGAAATGGATTCATGAATGACACTTCTTGGTGTTTTCTTTTCTCTCATAGACCAGCTCATATATTATAAATTATCAGTCTGCTACCCTTTCATTTTGCACGACTGGTTTATATCTGAAAAGATATTAAAAGATAACCTCTCCCAAACTAAGTTTCTTGGTATGAGTCAACATCGCTAGTCAACAGCAAGTAGCTAATGGCCATAACCAGACTCATGTTTTCCTCTGGTCACTGCTTACCAGAAGTTTGCATTTCAAGAGCCAGTCTCATGTTAGTCTGGCAAGTAGTGCAAGGATTAAGTCTATGTGTTGTTAATGAGTTATTTCATATCGTTCAGTCTCTCATCTCTAGTTGCCTATGGAGTAACTTTGAGCAAGTCAGCTATCCAGACAATGCTCTACAGCAACTGGGAAAATGGGCTAGGTTCCTCATCTGTCTCCTGTAACTATCAATAAATTTAATAGTAGCATTTTTTGCAAGATATATTTGTATAATCTCTGCACAATAGACTATATTAACCACCACCAAGTTCATTAGTATAAAAACTAGTGTAACAGTTTTGTACAAATTAAAAGAGAATTGTATTGCTTATGAGTTTATTTCCTCATAGTACTCTGTACTTGAAGTCAGAATAAATTGATTTTAACTTATTCAAGCCTATAATGCATTTTTTATTTATTTCCATTTAACCCCCATAGATCTTATGGCATTCAGGTCTTTCTTGGGTCTCACTTTTTAACTAAGTGATTTACCAGCTTATAATAGTCATAATTAGAAAGGACAAGGATTTATTAAAATTACACTATTATTGTTAATCTAGAATGTCCCGCAGTAGAAACTCATTGATTATTTTATTCTGTTTTAAGTTGATTTTTCTAAAAATGCTCTGGAATCCAAGGATGCATGCAAGCTTTAAAAGGTGCAACATTCCAAGCCACATATTTATTTTATTTTATTTTAGTTATTGTCATTTGGTAACCGGGTTGGTCCAACTGAGCCAGGGGCCCATTTTCAGTGGAGACCCGAGGAGAAAAGCTCCAGATACAGTTCACAATATAAAAAACAGACATATATTTACAAAGGTAAAATATGAAGTTGTTATACATAAAAAATAAGAATCACAATTTTACAGAGTTGTGTGCAAGTTGCATAGTGTTACTACAGAACAGTAATAAAAAGTTCACATGCAGAAATATATACAGGTTTCAGCAATAACTCCTTGTGCAGTAGTATTTACAAGAATCAGGGCACAGGTCTACAGTAATAGATGCATTAGAGAAATACACATAATACATATACAGGTTTCAGCAGTAACTCCTTGTGCAGTAGTATTTACAAGAATCACGGCACAGGTCTACAGTAATAGATGCATTAGAGAAACAAACAGAAAAATATGATGTATGCAGAGAGTCAGGAGATATAATTAAGGGGTCTACCTGAAAACGTCAAAAGTCCACAACGCTGACAACGAGAACACCGACACCGGAAGATCGACAACGGAGATGATCGAAAGTTGAGAATACAGATGCTGAGAACACCGACATGTTAAGGTAAGTGTGCAATAGGGACAGACGTTAGGGTCAGGGTGTGGGTAAGGTAAGTGCGTGATAGTGACGGACGATAGGGTAGGATGCAGGTCAGGTAAGTGTGCGATAGTATGAACGGTCACAGTGCGAAAAAACAAAAGCACGAACTTGCGTATATGTAAAAACAAACTCTTATTTATTTGAAGCACTTTTTGTGTGCTCCATGAACACACTTCATCAGAAAACGTAATAATATTAACTACTCAAGTTTATATAATCACATCAATTAAACTTTCAAATAAAACCCGCCTTTCTTTTACTTAAAGGTATAGACACATGACAGTACAGAATCAAAGATAAAAACATATATCAATCACATTGCTTTGATTATATTCAAACTAAAACTCCACAATGCACTACCTAGGAACAAATGCACACCCACATGTATAAATATGTGTACAATTTAAACCATTACAGTATACTAAACATGAATAATGTAACATATTCTATGAAGTTGTTAAAAATGGAAAACCAATGGCTAATACAAGCATAAATATCTATATAAAACAATAGCCATATATGAACAGCATTAATAAACCCGTTAAGAGTCATACACGGTAAGTGAAAGTATAAAAATATGGGCAACATTAACATTTCAAGCTCAAGAGCGATGTGATTACATATACGCAAGTTCGTGCTTTTGTTTTTTGCACTGTGACCGTTCATACATTTCTTGATTTGTTTTCTTGATTGTTTTCTAGTTTGATATGGCGTCCGGCACAGTCTTGAACCAAAGTTTTGAACCTGGCATTACAACTGAACTACTGAGGGTCCAAGACAATGAGGACAATCCTAGTTCCTCCTCCACTACCATAATGGTTAATAACAACATTTTGGACACTTTACTTGAAAGACTTGAATCTGTTTCCCAGAGACTTGACCTGCTGGATACTCAACAAAGAGCTATGCACTTTCTTGCCTGTTCCAGCTGTTTTACCTGCCTTTGATGGAGCTAATCCAACGATCCCTTCCCCGGTGTGTGTTGGCAACCAGGGAGTCATTACCGGTTCTTTAGCAACTAGGGGAACTAAGTGTTGTACACCAGTTTTGCAGAGACAAGTTACTTCATCAGTATCTGCTGAGATTTTACATAACCCAGCTCCGAATGTACCAGCAACCATTCCGCCTACTTGTAATGCAGTCGGAAACTTAGGAGCTGTAAATGGCAACAATGTTACAACTGTGAACAGGACAGAATTTGTACGAACAGATTCCAGTTTAGGTGGTTTGGCTTTAGAGAACTTTGGTCTAGCACCTTGTGTATCTACTGATGGAGAGCATACTACGTTGGGAAGCCTGAAATCAACAAATGGCTCGCTGAGAACTTTTCTTTTTCTGGTATTCCACCTGCCAATACCTCTAATCAGCAATGTGGGAAAGGTAACGTTAATATTAATAATGGCATTGCGTCTAAGCTTAAAACATTGGATAGCTACTTAGTTAAAGTCAAAAAGCTCCAACTTGAAATATCTTATTTTCGTGAATGTCTGAAACAGAAAATTGTGCCTAAAGGGCTTAGACATCACCAGTATCCAACTAGTCTTATTGCTAATTCTGACTTTCATAAGGACTTGTTGGTGTTATTTGATTGTCAGGGACTTGAATTATTGGACCTGATGGTCAAGCATTATAATATTTGGGTTATTGATTTGACTGCTAAAGTGGCCGAACTTGACAACAGTATTAAACTAGATGAAGAATTTTTTAGGTATAAATATGAGTACGCACGTGTCTTTTCTAGTATTGACCAGTACTTGGCCAAACTGAAAAGCAATAAAGTGAAAAAATTAGAACAGGACATCAAGGCTTACTCTGAAGGAGCTGCTTACCCTTTGCCATCGGTTGCCCAAGTTTGGCAGGAGCCTCCAATAGTGAATGCATCAGTACCTGATACTAACACTGTTTTTGGTAACCAACAACAATGTGGTGACCATAGGGCTCAATTTAATGATGCAAATTGTCATCAAACATCTCTACGGGGTAATTCTAACTTTGACAACCAGCCAGCTCTAAGGAGAAGTGAGAGATTACAGCATTTATACGTGAGTAATAATAACACTAGTTCGAACAATAACCACAGTGAAAATTTTCCACCTGCCAACTACACGGGTGCCAAACCCAAACAACGGAGGAATTATCAGCCGAAAACTTTTCAGAAGGGGTCGAACAATCACAAAACTTGAGCATCAAGTGTTTGATTTCACCTTTTGATAATATATTATCTGGTGATTCTTCGGCTTGTTCCAATATTGATGATGGTTTTATGTGCCCACTTAATGAGGTGGGAATAGTAAAATCACCTACCATTATTACAAATAGGATGGGTGATTTTAAGGTTTACAATTTGTCATCTGCAATTATACCAAAGGACATTGTTGAATTTCTTTCCAAGGGTTATACCTATGTTCCAGCTCAAAAATTTGACCTAGTGAAAACTGTAATTGACCTCAAGGTTTTCACTAGGAAGTTAAACTTTTTATTAATAATGGGTGCAAATACTAAAGGACTTGACGGGGATCAGTTTTATATTTCCAGTACTTTTAATCCCCCTTTACACCCGTTATTGCAAGTTTTTGAACAGTTATGTGAATTAGATTTTAGACAGTTACTAAAAAATAGGCAGCCTACTAGAGACAATGATGTCAACCAATTTGAAATTCAATGTTTGGAATACATAAAATCTCAGAATATACGCATATGTAAACCTGATAAGGGTAGGGGGCTTGTGGTGTTTGACAACATCAATTATGAAGGCAGGATGTATTCCTTATTAGACAACCCAGCCTATGTTTTGAGCTCTAGATCTGAGGTTAATGGGGCATATAATAGTATTAAGAGCAATATAGAGGATATGTTCATTGAAGGAAGAATAGAACAAAACATCTATAATTACCTATTTACATCTTACCTCAGATACCCCTGTATCTTTGGTATTCCAAAGATACATAAAAATGAGGTTAACCCCCCTTTGAGACCCCTAGTTGATGGTAGGGGCTCACCCACCTATACTTGTGCAAAGGATGTAGATTCCATACTACAAAAATATGTGATTAAGGAGAGCCAAATATGTAAAGATTCTTGGTCATTTCTCCAAAATTTAAACAGTTTGGAGTTTAGGATAGACTACAACGTTTTCACAGTGGATGTTAAAGACCTATATACTTGTATACCTCAAGAGTTAGGCATAGAGTGGGTTGGCCTTCTATTACGGAAGAAAGGGGCTCCACCTAATGAGATATCACTGGCAACTGACCTAATGGAAATAGTTTTAAATAACAACATTTTTATGTTTGGTGATAATTTTTATTTGCAAAAAGTTGGAGTAGCCATGGGCTCACCGTGTGGGGCCAGTATAGCCAATCTCGTTATGGCATACTGGGAAGCTGAATTTGTCTTTAACAATTCTAGACTTAATGACCAGATAGTATATTACACCCGCTATTTGGATGATATTTTTATCCTCCTTAAAGGTGATATTGAGAATAGTAACACTATATTACAAATATTTAACGAATCCACACAATTTTTGTGATTTACAGCTTCCTTTAATACAGAAGCAATAGCTTTTTTTGGATGTATGGCTTTCCAAGAATAGGGAATTGGATAGTATTTCAGCTACCATTTATAGGAAGAGAACTTATTCTAATTCCTTTTTACATTTTACAAGCTGCCATCCATACCATCAAAAACGTTCCATTATTAAAGGGCAGTTAGTATGGGCAGCGCGTATTGTGAGTGAAGACAGTGATTTTATGCAAGAATGTCAGGTTTTAAAATCAATGTTTTTGCATAGAGGTTACCCCGTTACTTTATTGGATGATTTAATACATGAAGTCCACTTAAAGAGATTAAACAGTACATATCAACCCTTATTACGGTCTAGACAAATACCTGTTGTTGAAGTTGACACTTTAGAGAGCATAGATAACCTTCCGAAAGTTGGGTATGAATCTGAAACACAGGTGGTCCCCAGTTTGATAACTACATACAACCTGTGTAGCAGTTTGTGCTTGGAGGTTATCAAGAAGAACTGGAGATTATTTGGTACCAACTATAATATTTGTGTTAAGTTGGGTAGTGGTCCAAGTGTAACATTCAGGAGGGGTAATAACCTTAAAAATTTACTTGAACGTCAACAAAGGGTACCTCCAAAAATCACTGGCATGTTTAAATGCCAAGATTGTAATTATTGTAAATTTGTGGACAATTTGTATTCATTAATGGTAAATGGTTACCATATCAAATTTAAAGCTAAGTTCAACTGTAATACTAGAATGGTTGTATATGTGGCAAAGTGCCAAAGGTGTCCCATGTTTTATGTGGGTAAGTCGGAGCGTAAACTCCATGAAAGAATGTATGAACATCAATATGCCATTAGCAGAATGAAATTAATGCATTGGCTAAACATATCCAAAAGTACAGTGACCATAGCTTTAAATTTTCAGTTATTGATCAGGTTAACCAAGCTAAAAGAGGGGGCCCAACACCACTGCAATTGGAAGAACTTGAATTAGAATGGCAAATTAAGCTTAATGCTTATAATTACCCAGGTCTCAATGAAAATTGTTCAATTATTAGTGTATTAAAACTTAAGAGCTTGAAACGTTAATGTTGCCCATATTTTAATACTTTCACTTACCGTGTATGACTCTTAAGGGGTTTATTAATGCTGTTCATATATGGCTATTGTTTTATATAGATATTTATGCTTGTATTAGCCATTGGTTTGCCACTTTTAGCAACTTCATAGAATATGTTACATTATTCATGTTTAGTATACTGTAAGGGTTTAAATTGTACACATATTTATACATGTGGGTGTGCATTTGTTCCTAGGTAGTGCATTGTGGAGCTTTAGTTTGAATATAATCACAGCAATGTGATTGATATATGTTTTTATCTTTGAGTCTGTACTGTCATGTGTCTATACCTTTAAGTAAAAGAAAGGGGGGGTTTTATTTGAAAGTTTAATTGATGTGATTATATAAACTTGAGTAGTTAACATTATTAAGTTTTCTGATGAAGTATGTTCATGGAGCACACGAAAAGCGCTTCAAATAAACAAGAATTTGTTTTTACATATACGCAAGTTTGTGCTTTTGTTTTTTCGCACTGTGACCGTTCATACATTTCTTGGTTTGTTTTCTTGATTGTTTTTTAAGTGTGTGATAGTGACGAACTTTAGGTTTAGGGGCAGGTTAAGTGAGTTAGGGTTAGGGTGCAGGTAAGGTAAGTGTGCGATAGTGACGGACTTGAGGGTTAGGGTCAGATTAAGTGAGTTAGGGTTAGGGTGCAGGTAAGGTAAGTGTGCAATAGTGACAGACTTAAGGGTTAGGGGCGGATTAAGTGAGTTAGGGTTAGGGTGCGGGTAAGTTTGCGATAGTGACGGACCTTAGGGTTAGGGTTTGGGTTAAGGTTAGTGCATAGATAGTTGTGTATGTAAGGTTTGGTGTAGGTTTGTAAGGTTTCTGGTGTGCTTGTGTTGTGTTTGTATTCTTCGGGAAAGGTATTTGTTTTGTTGATTGTCGGGATTGTGGTTTGTCAGGCATGTGAAGTTTTGTGTTTTTGAACTTTCGGTTGCTTTCGGTTTTGTCGTGTTGGTTATTTCATTGTCAGTGTTTTGGCATGTTGGTGTTATCAGGCAGACTCAGAATTAAGAGGAGAGCAGTAAGATGTCAGGTATTTGACAAGGACAGGACCAAGTCTTTATTAGGTAGTTTTTAAGTTTTAGTTTGAATTGGGCTTTATGTGGATAATTCTTATATTATAGGGGAGGGCATTCCAGGTATGAGCAACAGAGAATTTATAAAGGGATTTACCAATATTTTTATTGGGTTTGTAGATGTTGAGAAGATTTTTGTCAGATGTGTGAAGCTGACGATGGGGGTTATAGATTGATACTAGGTTTGAGATGGAGGGACAGGATGTAGGGTTGTAGAGTATAGAGTGTGTGATGTGTAACTGTGGAAGAAGAAGTTGTTTTTGGAATTCAGGCACGAGTAAAGACTTAAGACCAAGGCAGAGGTATGATTTATATGGTTGGTTGGAGGTAAATCTAGATATTTTGTGGTAGGTTTGTTCTAATTTGGAGAGTAGAGATGACTGAAGGTTAGTGAATACTGGAGCTGCATGCAGAAGACAGGGTAAGAGGAGAGATATAGCAAGGGTGGGTTTGGTAGGGGGCTAAGAGTAGTTTATGATTATGGTACAGAAGTCCAAGTTTTTGTTTTGTTTTCTTTATACATTAATTGATATACATGTTGAACTTTAGTTCATTTAGTATAGGGTTCAGGTGTGATGATAATATTGTTAAGTGAGGTAATAGAGAAGGAGGATTTAAGATGAATCTTTTTTTTGGAAGGAAAAGTAGAAGCTTTGTTTTTTTGGAGGTTTAATATTAGTTGATTATCAGTGAGTCAGGTTTTAATGGAGGTGAAGGTGTCCTGGGTATGTACAAGGAGTTCTGAGATGCTGCGGGCGGTGGTGATAAGGGCTGAATCACTGGGGTATTGTAAGAGTGTAGAGAGGTTATTAGCAGTGCGTAGTGTGTTAGTGAAGATATTAAACAAGAGGGGTCCCACGATGAAACCTTGGGAACACCAGTATTGATGGGTAGGAATGGAGAGGTGTCCGATTGCCAGCGTATAGAATATTGTCTGTTGGATAAGCAACTAGAGAACCAGTTTATAGAAGGAGTATACAGGTGAAGATCAGAAAGTTTGGATAGCATTTTGGGGTGAGAGACTGTATCAAAAGCCTTTAAAATATCAGGGAATAGACAGGAAACTAGGTGGTAATTATCCTGGGCATCTGCTAAATTTTGGGTGAAAGAGAGTAGTGCAATAGATGCACTGTGGTTGGGTCTAAATCCATGCTGGGTGGGAGTAAAGAGATTGTTATCTCGCGAATGTTTAAGTAGTTGGTTGTGGAGACATTTCTCAAGAATTTTGGAGAGTGGGGAGAGAATGGCTATGGGATGATAGTTGGATGGGTTTGTGGAGTTGCCTCCTTTATGCAGAGGGATTGTGAAAAGGATTTCCAAATGTCAGAGACAAGGGCTTCAGTAATAGAGTGATTTATAAGGATAAATACAGGATAAGCAATTGAACTGGCAGCGATTTTGAGGAATTGGGGGTGGGTAATTTATCAACTGAGAGAGAACAACCTTTGAGTTTATTCAGTTGTGTTTTGAAGAATGCAGTGGTAACAGGTTGAAAGGAGAAAGTAGTGGAGGAAGAGGGATTTGGAGGTAAGGGTAGAGAAGATGGAGAGGGACTGTGTTGCGTTACTTTTTGAATTGATTCTATGAAGTGTGGCTGTGTTGAGAGGGAAGAGGTTGGGGGGTTGCTAGTTTGCAGGGATATAGGATTCTATTAACTGTGTTCCAAAATTTCTTAGGGTTGTTGTGTGAGCTACTTTGGGTAGAGTTAAAGAATGTTTTTTGTCATTGATGACCATTTTTTTACACAAGTTCCTAAGTTGTTTGTAATGTTAAGTAAGGTAAGCGGTTTATTTTTGACCCAAGTTTTTCAGGCAATATCCCTCAGATGCATAGTAGAGCATGTTTGTTTAGTGAGCCAGGTGGCAGAGTTTGATTTTAACCTAATTTTTCTGGTTGGAGCCATAGTACTGAGAACATTGAGGAACGTCTTGTTGAAACTAGCTACTGCATCATTAAGAAGGCGGTTATGAAGGAAGGTCCAGCTGATATTAGGCAGTATAGAGTTGAACTTAATGGGGTTGAATTGAGTTATATTATGACATTCTCTGTAATGGTGTTTGGGAGAATGTTTAGAAGTTCTATAAATATAGGTAGGGGAATGGTCACTGAGTGAGTTGAGAAGGATGCCAGGGCTATGATAGGGACTGAGGTCAGAAGTAGAACATAGGTGTTAATGAGTTGACATTAAAGTGTTTTTCACAGTATGGGACTAAATATCACAAAGGAAAGCCTTGGGTTAAAGTAGTGAGTCAGTTGCTGAAATGCTTAAATCCAAAAATAACTTTACTGAAGAAGTATTGTGCATTGATGCATACTTAACTTTATAAAATTAATTCTTACAATAAATTGAAAAAGCAGAATGCACATGGAATGCAGGCTGTTATTTACTTGGTTATTATTTTATTCAAATTATTTTATTTTAAAATACTAGTATGTGAAAATTTGAATAAATGTATCACTTCCTTAATCTCTGTTTTCAAGTGCAACAGCAAACACACTGTTGTGGTTAGCCTTATTTATGGGCTGGGAGTCAGAAAACATGGCCGCATTATGTTAAGTAAATGTTTACACTGAACAAACATATACAGGGTGTGAGTGATTGAGAAACATGTGCACCATGAGGCAGACTGGACAGTCAGTACTGTTGGGCATGGTATACCCTAATGCAAGGTATCCAACCATTTTATTTCGTGGGCCACTTACTGTACTTGGAGAGGCTTGAGGGGGCACATTAACATTTTGAAAACTGTTTTTTATACACTCCCAGTCAGTGGCAAACTTCAGTCACAGAACAAAAAACAAACACGGCTGGTTTTAGGATCAATTCTGTATTCTTGCCAGACTGAAGCCAAGGTTAAACTTTGAGACATTTACAAATGGCATCATTGCTACAACAGCGCAAATCTAATAGTGCAAATACCCATTAGTATGAAAGAAGAACAGCACCCAAAAACTGAAAAAAATATGTTTTTTAGCATATCTTGACCTTTTCTGCAATACTAATGTCTCTGTATCAAAGTAATTGGTTGTTATTTCTAATTTGTTACGCCCCGAAATTGTCTGAATGCAGGCTGCCATGGATAGTGTTATTTTGTTTTGCAGTTAATGCCTTCACTAACCTGACATCATTTTAGAGAGATAGAGAGAAATCCCATTGATAAGAAAAGTTCCCCAGTTTGATTCTCAGCTGGGGTGCCTTCTTTGTGGAGTTTGGACGTCCTCCCTGTGTTTGCATGGGTTTCCTCCAGGTGCTCCTATTTCCTCCCACATTCAGAGACATGCAGTAGGTGAATTGGAATCTCTAAAATGGCCATAGGTGTGAATGTGCATGTGAGTGTCTGGTATGGAAAAATTACAGCAGCATGGCTAGCCAACTGATGGTGTAAACCTTGGCTCTAGATGATTGTCACCGTTGAAGTGATACCCTGACCCCATGTGAAAAAAATGGGAAAAAGGGGCTTTGGAAGGATGGATTCTCTCTCTTATCAGCTTATAACAGTACTGTGCTTGCTTACTTTTGACTGTCATTATCAATCCATGTTATTCATTTCTTTGCTTCCTTTGATTTTTATCAGTGGCCATCTATGATACACCATTTTAAGAAATATTTGAATGACAAGTTTGAAAACATAGCTGAGTTAATTTTATTTATTTTATTTTTGTCTATTTATTGACATTTGATTACCAAAAAAGTCCAGAGGAGGCCCAGGCAGAAAAGATCCAAATTATTACAAAATATTTTTAGAACAAATAATTTTACAAACTTCAAAAATAAAACAAAAACATATGCAATTTAAATAATTATAAGAAATTAAACATAATATAAAAATCATTGGTTAATAATCAGTACAAGGTATATGACAATAATTTAATATTTAGAAAAAATTTAGACAGTTTGTAGAGACATTAAAGGTAGGGTAGTCTAATGCAATTAGGAATTGCAATATGAAGTGAGGGAAAAGCAAGCTTACACAAACTCCTCCTACCACCCAACACTACAACCCGCGAGAGATGCACTTACATAACCAAACTGGAAGCAAAGCTCTCTCCAGCCAAGATTGTGCTAGACAGTCAAGAGGAGAAGGTTCATAGGGTCATAGGTAGGTACTAAGCTATTGGCCCTAGGGCCTATATAAGCCTAGCCAAACAGTACCCAGGCTTTTGCCACCCAAGAAAATTTATTTTCTGTGCCCCTGTCAAGCAGATCCACAGAAGTGATCCCTGGGGTGAATTTTCTATTTCCCATCCAATAGTCAAGATTTTTTATTAAAGAGAGCCAATGAGGAGCTTTGTTTGATACAGATAGGTAGTTTGTTACAGAGTATGGGAAGTCTCTGGGACAGGAATCTATCCCTCCAGCATGTTCTGTTTATGGTGGTGACAAGGTTTAGGTCCCTAGAGTGTGTAGCTCAGAGGAATTGGGATTTCTTTACGTGGAGCATGTCCAGCAGCACTGAGTTTGACATAGCTTTGTATGTTAGGCAGATATCACCCTGAGTAGGCGATATGCAACAGAGTAAAGCTGGCATTTTTTGAGACGGTCAGTGTAGGGCATTTGTTTGAGGCCGGTAATCCTCTTTGTGAGGTATTTCTGTGGCCTTTCCAGTTCTTGTAGACGTTTTGTGAGGTACATACCAAAAGGGGTGTTGTACTCTATAATGGGTCTAATGAGTAATGAGTAGAGGGGAACGATGACCTCTTTTTTCCTGGATGAGAAACCTTTTGTGATGAGGTGTGCCACATAGAAGGATTTCCTGACTACTGTGGCAATGTGATTATCAAAGGTGAGACTACTCTTCGCCGGTGTCTTTTCACACTTTTGGGTTAAGTAGACTACCACTTATGTGGTAGTTTATGCGTACAGAGTTTTTATCAAAAGGGATGACAATGCACTTTTTGGCACTGAGCTTGAGGCCATGGCTTTGACACCAGGCATCTGTCTCAGTGAGGCCCTTTTGTAGGATGTCCACATCGTTAGGAGTTTTGATTATGGCTCCTAGTTTGCAGTCATCTGCGAACTTTGTTAGCCAAAGGCCTTCTGTGTTAGCCTGTAGTTCAGAGAAGTAGATACCAAACAGGAGAGGCCCTAGGACTGAATCCTGTGGTACTCCACTTGTCACTGGTCTGAAGTTGGATTTAGAGTCTGCTACTTTCACAGTGTGGGTTCTGTCAGTGAGCCAGTTGGCAACCCATCTTATGACATAGTGATTTATACCTAGTTTAGTGAGTTTATCTATAATTCCAGAGTGGGGGATGGTGTCAAAAGCCTTGGCGAGATCTAGATATGCTGTGTGAACCACCTTACCCTCATCTATGGTTTTAGTGACTGCTTCCTTCACTATACCTCAAGCAACACATAGCCCTTCAAAACCCACACCACAAACACCCACACATAGTAATACTAAACCCACTTATGCAGAAGCCCTGAACATTAACCTGACCAAGAAACAAGGACCTCCGAAGATGATACGCAAACAAACACCAATGACAACTAAAGTGACACATATCTCAAAAGTCCAGTGTGCCAACCAACAAAAACCCCTAAGGCAATACAACGTACCTAACACTTTAGTCATAGGTGATTCCAAAGTCAGGCACACTGATGTCCCATTCACCAGGCTGAACAAGAAGAAAATTACTGTCAGCTGCCTGACGGGAGCCAGGATTCACCACATAATGCATGCACTCAAGTCACTCCACAACAAGTACAAATACAACTCTGTCATTGTCCATGTTAGAGTGAATGACTTGAGACATACCTCCCTGGACTACATGAAAAGAGACATGGAAGAGCTCTCAGATCTTGTGGCCCAGGCAGGTATGACCCTAGCCCTGAGTAGCATCATGCCTTTGCCCAGAATGATACCACACCACAAGGACAAAATGATTGACTTCAACAACTGGCTAAGCTTCTGGGGTCATTCAAAGGGGATCCAGTATCTGTCTGCCTGGAACAACATGATCAACAGACCACAATGCTTTGCCAGAAATGGTCTGTATTTGTCATCCCTGGGATTCAGGTTACTGGTTAAGGCTCTTGCCACCCCCATAGTGCCTTTTTTAGGCAAGGTTCAAATGACAAAACTACCACCATAACAGATAAAAGCATGCAAAATCAGAAGGAAATGCTACTCAGTGCTAGAAGTCTAAACCTCAAAATGCACTCTCTCAAGGCACTCCTAAAAATTGAGAACATTGATATCTGTGCAGTAACTGAGACCTGATTCAAGGCTCCAGAGAGCACCCCCGCAATACCAGGCTACAACTCTTACCACACTTTTCGGCCACCAAACCAGGACCAAAACACTAAAGGTGGTGGAGTGTCCATATTTACCAAGGATATTCACACCTCCAGGCTAGTTGCCCAACACAATGCATCTGAAATACTACAGGTGCAACTAACACTAGGTAAGACTGCAATCCAAATTGTAGCTTGCTACAGATCCCCCACCATGCCCCAATATTCTCAGTGCACCTTTCTAAACATACTGGAAAATATCAAGATACAACCTAACACCCTAATACTGGGTGATTTCAACTACCCTGCCATTAATTGGGAAAACTACTCGGGTACCAACACCTTTGCCCAACAGTTCTTGGAATTCATAACATAAATTCCAACACCTTGAATCAACTAATCCATAGTCCCACCAGGGGATCAAATATCCTTGACCTGGTCATTACCAGCATGGGAGATCTATGCTCCACACCAGTGGTCACCCCCTCATTGGTCGGGTCTGATCATAAGCTAATCACCCTTGACGTCCACATTCCACACCCACCCCCCAGTAGGGAAACCTCCATAAAAAACTTCTCCAAAGCCAACTTCATGCTACTCAACTCAGAAGTGACAAACTTTACAACACCCATGCAGATGGGAACTGAAAGTTCAACTGCCGAATTCTACACTAAGGCACTGTATGAGCATATCCACTCATGCATAAATCGTGCCATTCCAAATAGAACCAAAACACACTCCTCCAATAAAAGGAAGCCAATCTGGTGGTCCCCTTCCATAAGCAAGTTATACAACAGAAGGAAGCTGTTGCAGAAAAGTGGAAAAACCCAGGATACAAAAAACTCTCTTACCTGTCTCAGTAGGAAGCTGAGATCCCTCAAAAAATCCTCCAAAGCTGGTTATGAATATAAAATTGCCAAAGATTCTAAGGATAACCACAATGCATTTTATAGTTATGTCAAGAATCTAAATGGTAATTCTCAGATCTGCTCTGAGATACAACAGAATGGCACTAAATATACTGATCCCAAGGATATTGCCAATATCCTGGCAGATTGATTCATTGCCAACTTCACTCCCCCTCTCACCCCCTAAAGGGACCATCTCAGTACCAAATGATTGCCAAATACTGGCAATCACAGTCACACAGGTAAAAAAACTAACTCTCCAATGCTAAGAATACAACATCCATGGGAGCAGATGACATCCCAGGCTGTGTACTACATGAATTACAAAATGAACTGGCATCTCACCTAAGTGTCATGTTTAATCATAAACTCACCTCAGGCTTCGTGCCCAGTGAATGGTGCACAGCTACAGTTATCCCACTCCACAAGGGGGGATCCACCTTGGACCCTGGGAACTATCATCCCATCAGGCTGACGAGCCTGATCTGCAAAATCATGGAACGTATTATCATGGAACTTATAAACAAAGACATTGGCAACCTTCAAACACTGGACCCCACCCAGTTTGGATTCGTGAAGGGCTGATCTTGCCTCCTCAATCTGATTTACTTCTTTGAATCAGTCTCCAGAGCCACGGGTGAGGATAAGACAGTCAACACTGCCTATATGGACCTCGCCAAGACCTTCAACACCATCCCCCTCTCTGGAATCATAGATAAATTTACTAAGCTGGGCATTAATCCCTGCATCACTCGATGGGTCACAAACTGGCTTACTGACAGAACCCACACTGTAAAAGTAGCCAACTCCAAATCCAGCTCCAGACAAGTGACAAGTGGAGTACCACAGGGTTCGGTCCCAGGACTGCTCTTGTTTGGCATCTACTTCTCCGAAGTACAGGCCAACACCAATGGACTCTGGCGACAAAGTTCACAGATTACAGCAAACTGGGAGCCACTATCGAATCCCCAAGTGATGTGGATATTCTATAAAAGGGCCTTACAGAGACAGATGATTGGTGCCAGAGCCATGGGCTCAAGCTCAATGCCAAGAAATGTATAGTTAACCCCTTTGGGAAAAACCATGCACCCATGAATTACCACATAAGTGGCAGTACACTAAACATCAAAAGTTTGATAAGGGACTTAGGGACACAAGTGGACAGTGGTCTCACCTTTGATAACCACATCACCACAACAGTCAGGAAATCCTTCTATGTGTCACAACTCATCACTAAGGGCTTTTTATTCAGAAAAAAGGAGGTCATTGTCCCACTGTACTCATCCCTCATTAGACCAATTATAGAGCAAAATGCCCCATTTGGTATGTACCTCACAAGACACCAGCAACAGTTGGAAAGGCTGCAGAAACACCTCACAGAATCACACGCCTAAAGCAGATGCCTTATGCTGACCATCTAAAAAAACTCCAGCTATAGCCTGTCACATATCGTCTACTCAAAGGTGATCCCTGCTTAACATACAAGGCCATGTCAAACCCAGAGCTGTTGGACATGCTACACTTAAAGAAATCCCAATCCCTCAGATCCACGTGCTCCAGGGATCTAAACCTGGTCATCTCAATGAACAAAACATGATGGAGGGATAGGTTCCTATCCCAGAGACTCCCCATAGTCTGGAATAGACTGCCCATATATGTCAAGCAGAGTGCTTCTCTGGCCCTCTTCAAAAGGGAATCTTAACGACTGGATGAGAGATAGGAAATTCACCCCGGGTATCACGTCAGTTGCCCTGCTAGACAGGGGACCAGGGAAGTAAATTTCCTGGGAAGAAATAGCCTGGGAACTGTTATGCCTAGGCTTGTATAGGCCCTATGGTCAATAGCCTAATATCAACCTATGGGCCTATATTTAGAGATAAAATCAGGGAAGAGAATTAGATTGCAGTAAGGAAGGAAGTGGAAAAGGGAGAGTAAGGCGGTATAAGGAATGAGAAGTCTTTCTGAGTGGTTTTGAAAGGTGGGAGGGAGGGTATAGACCTGATTGATACAGGTAAGGTGTTCCATGCCTTAGCAACCTTGTACGAGTACAGACAATGCCCAGCAGATTTGTTAGGTTTGCAGACAGACAGGAGTTTTTGGTCAAGGGATTGCAATGACCAACTGGGAACATAGCTATGTAGAATGTGTTTTATCCCTGAACAGGCAGATGGATGCTGGATAATTTTATAGGTGGTAAGAAGCTGTGTATATATTAGCTGATATGGCATTTCTAACCAATTAAGACTTTTCAGTGCTATGCAGTAGTAGTTTCTAAAAGGTGTATGTGCTGCAAATTTTGCAACTTTGCTATAGCATTCTTTAAGTTTTAATTTTTGAGAAGCCTGTAGGTTAATAAGCATGGGATTGTCATAAAGAAGAGTGGGGAGGATATAAATAGTGGCAAGTGAGGTTTTAGTTGCATTGGTGAGAAAATTTCTGGCTCTATATAGCATCCCAAGTTTTTGGTGAGTTTGTCTTATGCAATTTTGTATAAGCGGGTGGCGCAGTGGTGCAGTGGTTAACGCTGTCACCTCACAGCAAGAGGTTCTCCGGTTCGATTCTCGGCTGGGATGCCTTCTGTGTGGAGTTTGCATGTTCTCCCTGCGTTCGCGTGGGTTTCCTCCGGGTACTCCTGTTTCCTCCCACATTCTAAAGACATGCTTCTGGAGCATTTCTCCCCAGGCCGCCACTGAAAACAGGATCTGTGGAACCTAGTCAGACTTTCCCAGCCAACAAATATAAAAAAAAAAAAAAAATAAGCAGGTCAAATGTAAGATTATCATCCACTCTCACCCCAGTAGGTTGTTATGAGAAGTGACTTCAATGGCTGTATTATCAAGAGAGAGGACTTTAAATTTTGTTGCTTATGAGAAAGGGATATGGGGAAAAAAGTAGTAATTTGGCCTTTTTTGGGTTGAGCATGAGTAATGAGTTATGAAGCCGTGTTTCAGTGGCTGTTAAAGCTTCTTGACTAACATTTTGGAGGCGTACCATGTCGTCAGATATGCAAATGAGTGTGGAATCATCTGTGTATTGTATTAGGGTAGCCTGTTGTGTGGAAGCATAAAGGGTGTTGGGGAAAATGTTAAAGAGGAGGGGACCAAACATAGAGCCTTGTGGTACACTGGTTGTGGCTGGGAGGTAAGGCGAGAGGATGGATGCTATTTTACTGACTGATACCTATTGGAACTTTAGGTTATGACCCACAGAATAGTGGGCTGAGAGAGAGACCTAGTGAGGATATTTGAAGTAGAAGTTTGCTGCGATAAACTGTGTTGAAGGCTTTAGACAAGTCTAGAAATAAGCAAGAGACTAGTTTTTGATTATCTCTAGCTTTATTGACTGTATTCATATAAGATAGAAGGGCAGTGCTAGTACTATGGCTAGGACAGAAGCCATGTTGTATATTGCGTAGAGGTTCTTCCTGCAGGAGATAGTCTAACAACTATTTTTGAATGCATTTTGCAAGTACTTTGCTGAGGGGAGATAAGACTGCTATAGGTCTAAAGTTAATATTGTCTGATGATTTTTCTCTTGTGCAGGGGGATAATGTGTGATTTGTTTTCCAGAGATAAAGAAAATGTAAGATTCTCAGACTGAGCTATTTATAAGAATTGAGGCAGGATAGGCAGTGCTATTGGCTGCTATTTTTAGATACTCGCTTGGAAGGTCATCACCTGAAGAAGATCATGGCTAACTTTGTTTAAGAGTAGTTTTATATAGGATGTTGACACAGGTTTGAAGGTGAAAGTGGATGTGGTGATATGTGGCTGTTGGGCGGGGTGGGATTAGATGTTGAGGAATCCTTCATTAGAGATGGCATACTATCTATAAAATAAAAGTTGAACTGAATGTAAGTTTCATGTAGTGAGTTATTGGGAGAGAAGTTTGGGTTGAATTTTTGGCTAGGATGTAAGATTTCTTTAATGGGTGTCCAAAATTTTTTAGGGTTGTGCTTAGTATTATTCTGAAAGCTACTACAGTATAGTTGTTTGTCTTTGTTTATTTGCTTTTTAGTACAATTGTGAAGCATTCTGAAATTTTCAAGATATTGAGCAGTTTTAATTTTTTGCCATTCTTTCCATGCTTTTTCTCTATCCTGTATTTACATTCTACTCTTTCTGGATAGTCAATTTGCATTAATTGTTTTCTGTCTCTTTCTTCTAGGAGATGCAAGGATATTTGGTATATTTAGAAAAGTTGTATTGAATTCAATTACAACATCATCTAAGGGGAAGATTTTTAGGAAGTTCCATTAATAGGTGAAACTATAATAATGAGCATTTCTTGATTAAACTTGGAAAGGTTACATGTTGTTTTATAAATATGCTGTTTAATTGGACGTGTTAGATGTCTAGTCATATATGCTGGGAGATGATCACTGACAGTCTGACATTGTACCTGTGGTGGAGTATTTGCTATGATTCAGTCTAATAGAAAATGTGACATCTTGCTATAATGTGTGGAGCTACTAATTAGTTCTGTGAAAACATTTAAGTTCATGCTGCATGTAGGGGAGTTAGAGTTTATGTCCAACCAATTGAGATTCACATTACCTAGTAATATTTTTTTTGTAGAAATGTTATGGATGTCCATTTGGGATATCTTCCAGTCAGTCCCCTTCAGTAGATAAAACATTTACAAGTTCAAACCACACATGGCTGAGACCATATGTTCAAACTTGTAAAAATTCAATTGGACTGAATGGAGATCTCTGTACAGTACAGAAAGGGAAGATTTCCCATTTCCACAATGTAGTGCAATCTTGGAGTTGGTATAGTTACGTAAGGGGGGTGTGGGATGTTTAGTTTTGTGTTTTGTTGTTTTATTTGTTTTTATTTCAGTGTTCGAACTTTTACAAGTTCGAACATATGGTCTCAGCCATATGTGGTTCGAACTTGTATAAAGTTCATCCCTTCCAGTTTAGCTGTATTGTCGCCAGTAAGGATATAAAGGACAGTAATACAAATTTGTTTATAATTGTTTACTTTGAGAAAAGCAATAAAATGCTATACTGAACTGCATGTCGGTGTTGGTATGCTGTAAGGGGAGATATGGTAGGTACTGGTAAATATTAAAGCAATACCACCACCTTTTCTCTTTATATAGTCATTATGGATGTTATTATAGCCAGGAAATAAAATTTCAGTCATTTATACTGGGTTTAAGCCAAGTTTCAGTTACAGCAAGAACATCAGGCTTATGTTGGGTAATTCAGGCTTATAGTTCAACAGTCTTAATTTCTTATACTTCTTACATTTACATCAGCAAAAATTATATCACTATGGTTGGGGATTGGCTGTTGCTGGGTGACAGAGGTGTGTGGGAGAGAATTATCTTTATGTTTATTGTGACAGATAGGGCCAGGATTAGGGTGTATATCTCTTCCTAGAAGGATTTCATTATATTGGGTAATTCTGCATACTTGTTTCTTGGAGAGGATTCTTGCACTTAACTTTGTTTTGGTTTGAGTTGACGTGCAGTTAATCAGTCTATATTTGCAACAGAGATGAGGGGCAATTTTAAATTGGTTTGGTGCAATGTGTGGACAGTGTAAAGAGGAAGTATAGCTAGGTGGTTTGGACAGAGTTGGAGAGATGTTGAGAAATATTATTGAGTTTTGGTAGGATGACATATGGCACAGTGGGAGTAGATGAATAGAAGATAAGCTAAACATTAGCATAATTAAGTACAGGAATCTGAATTTTATAGATGTCAGGTGGTGGTGAAGTAGCAATGAAGAAGGAAAAAAGAAGTTCCAGGACAGTAGGATATTCATTGATGTTTGATTCTGAAAGCTGGAAGAGGATAGTTAAGGGGAGAAGTATTTTCTATAAGAGTAGAGGTAGGGTGTCCTGGTATCTTCTGTTGAATATAAGAAATAGAGGGGTATTAAAGGCTAGAGTATAATAATTTAGTCAAAATAAGAAAAAATGATGGTTTATTTGGGAAAAGAAAAAGATACAATGTGGAATAGATAGGTAATATTAGGGAGGGTTGTGATTATAAATTGATATAGTGCAAAGCAGTATGGTAGAGAGAATGATAGTTGGGAATGGGGCTAAATGTTAAACAAAGATAGTGAAGTAGGAAACAAGTGTAGTTCATGTGAGAGAGATCTCACACCTGTGATTAATAGGCATTACTTGGGTGTTAGTTTGTGTTGTATTCACAGTTTTTGATACTGTAGCTAGATTTAGAGTCTTTGATGTTAATCTTCATTCCCCCAAGTTACTGACTGGACTCACAAAATCACTGTATGCTGTGTAAAAATGCTGTAATAAAATACCAGAAGAAAATGCAATGTTGTAGAGAATACAGTGTAGAAAAAATGCAGAATCAACTACTGATAAAAAACAGAAGACTGAGATAAAATATTTCATTGTGTCACTCAAAGGTTTGATTAAAGGGAAAGGCAACAAATACTATGAAAAAATAAACTAAGGTGGATCAAGTTTACTTGTTAATTTGCAACTGAAAGCTATCCTTGAAATACTTGTTTTGTTCAGACTTCAGGTTACACTGTTTATCTAAGGTGTGATGCTGACAATCTATGACTGATAAGGGACATTTAAAGGAAAACTCCACTTTTTCCTAAAGTTTTACTCAGTTATTAGATTGCTTTTCTCCCTACAATATGGTTCCAGCATTGTGTATGTGTTATAAACCTGCTTGGATTTTATAAAACACTCATTTCTTTGCATTGGAATCAGAGGAAGGGAAAGATCACTCACTTTTTTTAAACATAACTTCTTACATAGTTTAAAGAGGAATGTGTCTGTGTCTGCATGCCATACTACAGACGCAGAGAAATTTGTAGTCAGGTACTGCACACAATCTTACATGGGTTATCATCCTGCTGTCAGGAGCTCAGCAACTGCTGTAAAAGACAGAGAGGTATGAAATTGTTTTTCATTGTCTTTATTGCAGAGAGAAGAGAACTTACACTGATTCACAGTTGGTTCCAATGTACCCATGCCTTACACAGCAAAACAGAGCAATTAGCAAAGTTAATGGTTCAAAGGCAGTTGTCACACCTTTAGACAAATTTACATAAGCAGCATCACAGTATTGAAGTGCTAAGCTTTAAACTTTAAATGTTTGCTGTTTATACTGCTTTACATTTTAAGATGACTTAAATGTCGTATCAAATATGTCTGACGTTTAGAAAAAAAGTCAGAAAATATTTTTCTTGGAATTCTTCTAAAGTATCAACACATTTACCAAAGCATGGCGGGAGGGGACTGTCAATTGATCTTGGATTATAAAAAGATACTTTGAACAAAAGCCTGCCGTTTAGATACTTTTTTGGTTGCAGCAATATAACTCCTTAACATACTGTAAACCAAGCCCTGAGGTGCACACAGTTGAGGGTCATTCAAGAGATAAAAGAAGCAGTCCTTTTACATAAGATATATAAAACAACAGTGACTGACACCAATCCCATTATATGTCAATGGCCTGGGAATATACCACTACTTCCTTATGTCTAACATGACTCATATAAAGCAGAGTTGAAATGGATTGTGGGAAAGAAAAACACTTGAAGAAAAGCAAGACCACTTTGATATATCAAGCCTCATTTGTAACCATTTTGCAGAAAGCATATTAAAATTTTATAAGAAACAGTCAAAGTAATTTTTGAGGTATTAAAATACCTATGGAAAGAAAGATAGGATGAGCAAATATATTTTTTTTAGTTCTAAAGTGGAGTTTTCCTTTAAATGCCTGTATTTAAGAGCCATTGTTCTCTTAATGGCTCAGTGGTTGTAATAAGTTAACTAATATAGTTATTCTACCACTTTTAGTAGCCTTTGTGGTGTAACAGTTGATGAGACAAATGCAGAAAAGAAAGGCAAACAGAAAAAAGTTTAGACATAAAACAAATGAAATAATTGTTAAATGATGATTTTTCTGTATGTGATATGTTTAGTATTGGATTGCAAGAAAGAAAATCACTTTTGGAATGAAAAAAAACTTGACATTTGGGTGGAGTTCTTCTTTACAATGGTCCAGCTGTGCATATCCAGGTGAAATTTTACCAAAAAGTGCATGAAAATTTTCAAAAATCAACAAAAAGCATTTGAGATATGTGTCATGCAAAATCACATTTAATGGGTTCCATTAATTTGGGAAGTATACCATTGCTTGATTTTGCACAACTTGTCTATGTCTGTACCAACTGTTGAAGTGGCTATGCAGTGTGTCTGCCAGAAGTGCATCTGTCATAATAGATCTTGATTTACTTTTTACACTCTTTGTTCTAGACAAGAGTTTCTCACTGCTATTTGTAGTAAGCATCTGAATCTTATGGAATTAATTATTAAATATATAAAAGACTTGAATACCCACTACAGATAGCATTGAAAATCTGGTTATTAAATGGTAATATTAAATGTTATTTGGTGTTCACGTCTTTTATATACCATATTTTAATAATTAACATATATAAAAGACTTGAACACTAACTGACATTTATTACCATTAAATAAACAGATTGGTGGCTTAACGTACCTACTTTCTAATTACCATTACTTCAAATGCTATCTCTAGTAGGCCTATACTATTTGTCCAGGCACTTGTTTTCTATTTTCATTATATGCAGGTTCACAAGTATTCAGACCTCTCAACTGTCCCTATTTTTGGAGGAATGTTCCTATTTTTAGGCCTGATTGACCCCTGCAAATGAATGTTCATATTTCTGGAGATACATCCCCTTCACACAATTCTTCCAGCCCTCACCTACCCAATCACATGTGATTTTTGAAGCTATCTAGTACAGAAAAAACAGACTACATGACCAACATACCTAGTGGCAATAATTTAAAGGACACACATCCTGCAATTCCCTTTTTATGAAGCAAAAATAAATGATGACCCTATGACCCTGATGTCCCTATTTCTGGAGGTATATCCCCTTTCACATAATTTTCTGACCACCCTCCCACCACCAATCACATTTGATTTTTGAATCTGTCTATTACACAGAAAATCACACTACACAACCAACAGAACTAGTGGCAATAGTAATTTAAGGATGCCACATCTTGCATCTCCCTCTTTATGAAGCAAAAATAAGTGGTAAATCTTATTGGATTTATATGATATTTGCCGTGAAATCTTTTAGAGTTACATCCACCTGATCTACCTCAAACTCAGGCAGACAGAGGTACAGTTTAACACCTCATCTGAAGGATGATACTCAAGGAGTGAAGCACCTCTCTTATACTACAATGCATTATTAGTAATCCATCCACGTAGCATGGGAATAGATCCCACACCCCGCTTTGAGGACAGCTTGGGTTATTGCTTGTTTGTCCCAAATATACATTAGTTATGCAATGTTAAATTATAGCAGCAAACAGCAGGTCTAATTGTTTCAATCATAGACCACCCCATTCCCATTACCTATAAACAGTATCGGGCCTGACCTTGCCAGATTAAAAAAAGTACTGGTAATGTCTTGTTGCTACACAGAAACAGTAGTCACAACCTGTATTCCATTGTGCTTCACATTAGTCTGTAAAGTTATAACAGCACACAGCAAGCCAATCATTTCATCCACAAACATCTCCCACACTAATTGCCTACCAAATGTACCTCACTTGCCCTTGATAGGATTAAACAATAATAATGGTTTTACTCATTTATTTTTGTTGCACAGAAGCAGTAATCACAGCTTGGCTCTAGCTTGTTTCATCCACATGCACATTCAGTTTGTAACACCAGAATTACAACAGCAAACAGCAGAACCAGTCATTTCATCCATAAGTAACCCTCATCTACTTTATCGATCCATAGTGTCTGGTTTGACCTAGCTAGAATATGTTTTTCTTTTTTTAATTTACTGACCCTGACAGGATAAACACAATTATTTCATTAATATAGTTTTGTTTCACAGAAACAATGATCACAGCTTGTATTCCAGCTTGCTTCACTCAAATATACATCAGTTCTATGCCCTGCAAAGTTAGAATTAAAGCAGCAAAATGCAGAGACAGTCATTTCATCTATAGACAGCCCCCATCCCCATCGACTACTGACAGTATCTGTTTTGACCTTGCCAGGTTAAAAAAAAGGAAAATGGTTAAATTAATGTAATTTAGTTGCTTAGACACATTAGTCATAACCTGTATTGAATACTGTGTATTCCACTTTGCCTCTCCCAAATACACATTAGTCAAAGTTACAACAGCAAGCAGTGTTAAAGATATAAAACTCACATCTGATGTCAGAGAGAGCAGCAGGCAGTGAATTCTATTCCCACACCTGGTGCTTAAATTAATTCCCCATTGCTGACAATGGTATGCAGTAAAATGGGGATCATTTTCTCATGAGGGGCCATCCTAATGATTAAACTGAGTTCACATATGCCTGAGATTGTGGCAGCTCAGGTAAATGTAAAGCCCTTATCAACAACAGTAGGGACCATGTCTTTCTTAACAGTCCAAAATAAAAACTGAACAACAGAAACAAAACACATTTTCAACCATTTACTACTAATGTATTTACTAAATACATCGTTCCTGCACCTTTTAAACAGCAATTTGCTGAATATTTGTCTCTCCTTTACTTACTAAATCTCTCCTTTCTGTCTATACAAAAATTAAAAAGAGAGGCAGGATAGATTTTAATAAGTAAAGGCATGAGTTACTGTTTGTGAAAACATACATGCTCATGAGTCTCATAAAACTTGCAGATTGAAAGTCTTTGGCACAAACGATAATGCAATTTGGAAATGATTACATTAAAACTGAGGGCCCACCCCTTGTTTTTCTTCTACCTTTTCCCATCCCAGACTATAATAAGTCACGTGAGAGGTGGTGTAGCAGGTGCCAGTCAGGTGACCTGAAAAGCACCTGAATGGATCTTCCAATTACTCTCCAGTTTGAGAAGGTGGTTATTGTGGGGACAAAGATGAGTCTATTGCATTTTAAAAATATTTAAATTAAAATTAGACTTTTTGGATATTAGCTGAGTATTGTACTACATTAGTAAGCCAGTACTGGTGCTTCAAGCACTGAGCCCCGTACAGCTGAAGACATAGTCGGCCTTAGGCATAAGCCAACTAGATGGCTGCCTAGGGCATCGGTCTAGTAGGGGCAATTTTCCAGTATTTATTTGGTGTAGGTAGACCAGGATGGGAGCACTAGGTGGTGTGGTGTGGTGAGGGGTGCCATGGTGCTCTTTTGCCTAGGGCATCAGTTGACCTAAGGCAGTCTAGAGATCTGTGTGAATAGCAAGTGAGGTGTTCAGACCATGAAGTAACTTTCTTTTCACTGTCATGGGCAGGCTTTGTGGAAAATATACAAAGTAGTACAGTAGTTGAGAGCTTACCTCATTTGGTGATACTTTTTCCTTTCAAATGAGTTGCTTTCTGTTAGAAACGTTTTAAAAATAAAGCTTCTGAGGGCTGAAAAGAAAAAAATACTACCAAATTAGGTAATTTTACCTAATAAGTGTTTAATTCTGAAGCAGAGAATATTCATTAAGAAAAGGAACAAGCACTAGTTGAAATGTAAAAATATACTATTTCTGTTGTACATTTTCTCAATTTCAAAAAAACTCAGTCCCAGGGATTCAATAAACTCCATGTTGACTTAGCATGAAGCCCACATGTAGTTTACATGTTTGCGAATTGAGCAGCCTAGCTAATTGCATATGCATGCTGTGCACAACATTTAAACATAAATAAGAACGGTTTTGTGGCCAGCAACAGTGTTGCCAGCCAGAGAACCATGTAAGGTAACACGGACAGCAGCAGACATGTAAACCTGATTACTTATTGGCAAACTAGGTCTGCGTGTTTGGGTGGAATGCCACAATGACTACCAGGTTTCTTAATAAAGCAAAGTATATAATTCCAGCACATGATTTGAAAAGTATATACAGTGCAAAGTGTTGTAGAAACCTGTTTAAGGCATACTGAACAAAAGCACCATTGTAATGTACAGCAGATGAGGGCATGTCAATGAAGATGGTTGTCGCATGAACACAAATGACATATCAACATGATACAGTATGGACTGCACAATTAATGTATATTATGTGACTGTCACACAAGGTGACATAACAATGGAGAAGATTCTTTGTGATATAAGCATACTGACATAAACAATGGAGAGGGTATATATCAGGGATGATATATAAAATAGCGGTTAGGTGCATATTGTGAAGCTGTGCAAAATAAGTTGACTGAATATGACTGTAATGTCAGCGGAGGTCTCAACCAAGTGGGACACATAGTAACAGGCTCATGGACAACAACAGACAAAAGCACGCACAATCATGGACAATATCAGAATAATATCACCAGTAATCCCATTTCTCTAACATAACATATGCGATTGCAAGTGATCATAGATGGTTCTGTAAGAACACACTTGCACAACTATTATGAGTGTTAAGCAATCTATGAGAAGAATCAAACACGTCATCTTGAAACTTTAACATCTGCCAGAGGTGTTAGGAGGGCACTGCTTTACCTATGTGAAATTATGATCAATCCAGTCTAGCTGACAGGTGTTCATGGTATATATATATATATATATATATATATATATATATATATGTATATATATATATATATATATATATATATATATATCATCAATTAATATTGTCAATTGGCTATCTATGTACTATGTGCATCACAGGTACACATATCACACATGCATCTGGTATAAGACCTTGATGGGGGTTGCACACAGTCAGACACTAATGTTTATGCAACAAAAAGAGTATTTAGGTATGGCCAATAAGATGTGTGGGAGCTCATTGTGGCAAATGTGTTGCACTTGAGTAATGCATCCTTGGAAGATGTGTAGGAAGTACATGAAAAGGGGTGCATTGTACTCAGTTATTGGTGCGATGAAGGCAGTGAACTACTGAAGTATAATGGCCTTTGATGTGGATGTCCTGTACATACTCAAGGCTTGCATTACATACAGGGGAGTAGTCACAACTCTGGACAAATGCCGTTGGATGTTCTGCATACCGACTACCTGAGTATACATGTCACATACCACTTGGTATGCTCATAGGGGTGTGCTGTCTACATTATCATTAGGTTGTATGTTTGCTTTTATAATGTTACCAATTCCCCCATAATTTTTGTTCATCTCATGTGTCTTCATGGCTGTGGCAGCAATTCTTTGTGTGTGTTGATAAAAAAAGAACTCTTTTGGCTTTTCCCGGTTAGGGGGTCACCACAGAGGAACTCTGGCCCACTAATGATTGGCAGTTGATTTTTATGGTGCCAAGTTGTCAGCCCAATACCAAACCTTCAAAGAACCACACCCATTCATGCATGCACTTACCTGCATGTCTTTAGATGTCATTCGACTGCAGGGAGGACATGCAGACTCCACACAGAAGGCACTCCAACCGAGAATCGAATGGGAGAACCTTTTGCTGTGAGGCAACAATGCTAATCGCTGCACCACCGCAGCCCTTTTATACTAATATCATACTTGAATTCAATAATTGTCCACAATCTGCAGTCCTCCAGGAAGCTGTTTGGACAAAGAATGTGTATGCCTTTCTTGACATCTGTGACTTAAATAATGAACAGGAAAAGGCCTAATACACAGCCATGAGGTACTGACCTGATCACTGAACTCTAGATATAGGTCACTTCACATACTTCAACATATTTATTTGTCACTCATGTGATCCAGTGCTCTTCCCACTTGGTGATATAGGTGTTTATGACCACTTGTGATAGTGTTGTAGTAATACCCCAGTGTGGATTTGTGTCAAATGCCTTAGCCAAGTCAAGTTCCACAGGATGACAGTGTTGTCATCATGCATACCCTTGTTTATCTTCTTCAGGACATCTAGCAGATGTAACAGACATAGATGTAGCCTGAAAAAATTGCATATGTCTTTTGCACTTAGTCAAAATGTTACCAGTGTCCATTTAGTCCATGATGGCATGTTGGTCTGCCTCACAGATGAAAAGAGTCAAGATGTATTTATATGTGCATGCATCAGGTGATGTCCTGGCCTATATCACTTCAGTAAATACTTTCTGTGTTAAATCACTATTCGTCAAACCCACATTGTCGAAACACCTCTTCATTGAACAGCTGTTTAATTGAACTTTTTTTACAGGGAAAAGGCAATGGCCAGCCAACCTAGCACCCTTCACTAAATTCTAAAAATTTAAAACCCACCCAACTGGGGGGCTTCTCCCCCACACCCCTCCCTAAGTAGATATACCAACTGCAAGACTGCACTGCAGTGAGGAAAAGGGCAAATTCCCAATGATGGCCAACCTTTATTTTTCCCTTTGAAAATGTTCGATGAAATAGCCATTCAATGACGAGAGGTTTTGACAAAGTGGGTTTAACAAATAGAATTCGATAAAATAAGTATTTGCTTAAATGATATAGACCTGGTGATGTTCCCTGGGTCTATATTAGAAAGTTGACAGGGTAGAAGAGCGAACACCCTTACGTTGACACAGCTTAACCAAAATGACTAAATCTCGAATGGGCAGAACAGCGATTTTTGTTCCCAGGCAAAAAAAATTTGGGCCAACAAAAAAACCCCACAAACTGACAGACAAAATAAAGTGGAGGGCTTCATCCCCCACACCCCCAAAGTGGGGGGCTGTGCCCCCACCCCCTACTTAAATATATCAATTATAAGATCGCACTGCAGTGGAGGAAATGGCAAAGTTCCAAGAATAGCCCAGCAACTTTTTTCCCTGGGAAAAAATAATTGTTCTGGCCATTCAAAATTTAGTTGTTTCTGTTGTGTTATGTCAACGTAATGGCATTCACTCTTCTGCCCTGTCGACATTGTAATATAGACCCATGTTCCTCCCACCAGTCAAATGTATTCATGCTGATGCACACCCTTCTATGAGAACATATTCCTTTTGGAGGCTTTGCTGAAGTATGGATCCAACAGTGTCTGGTAGGACGATGTTTTCAGTCATTCTATAGACAATCTGTGATGTTGTCATGATCCATTGATTTTGTGTTAATAGCCAGAGAACATAGATGTGCTGCCCTCCTTAGCATAGAAATTGGCTGATGGCCAGTGGCAACAGTGGGGTGACATGTTAGACTAACTGCCAGCTAATGGATTGTCTATTTCTTCCAGTTGGGTATGTCTGGTGGCATCCACATGCATATCTGAGCTTAGTTGTGTATTCCACTTAACATTTCAAATGTATTGGAATACATGATTTGTGAAAAGACCTACAAATACAATCATGGTCATTCATCACATTCCACACATTGATACTATGTACACAGTCCATACCTCTCAACCTCTCAAAGCAAGAAATCAGAACAAAGCCATAAATAATGGGGGAACAAAGGGCCAAAAATTAGGACAATTTTTAAATATTGCTCTTACAAACTTAGAAAGTTGATAGAATAACAGGTTTTGTGTTAGCAGGGATTTTCTGAAAGTCATGAAGTCTGAAACTTAAATATATGTCATTATTTTCTGACTTCGGTCTTTAATAACTTGTCAATGATTTGCCAGAAAAACACAATTTTATGAAATATGGATCAAAACTATGAGGCAAAAATTTGGACATTCTGCAAAAATCTGCCACAATCATACAGCTGTAACAATGTCATGTACTTACATCAAGTGCACAACATATGCCTATATGTGTTTCACGGGCAAGCTGTGTTTCAGCAGCCTGATGCTATATCAGGACACATTACAGATCAGTTGATTGTGGCTCATGCAGAAAATTTACTGACACAAATGCTAATAGTTACACAGTGGTGCTGCTGACCCCCTCAATAATCATTGTGTATAGCAAAACAAATACACATACAATGAATTTCACAAGGCTGGAATTGTATCAAAACATGTGATACATTACTGTGTATATCACAGTATAACAACATGTGTATGAGATAAGATTTATGTGACCATGTAATCAATGTGAATTTATATTGATATATGTCACAGAGCATTTAATGATGGTATGAAGAAACCTATGCCATACTGCAGTTGTCACTGTGATGGTGGGATGTGATCTGTGTCAGTGGTTGATCTGCTCTGCTACAACACATCCTAATATACCAACAAAGTTTACATTGAAAACCTTGAAACTACATTGGTCAACTGTCATGTGGTTGAATGGCAGTTTTCAAGTTGGCAGAATGTTGAACCAAAATGAATCGATTACACTTCAGCGAATGGGTAGTGTAGTTCGAGTATTTGGGTTTGGAGATCACGGTTCAGTGAGGAACAGGGAATTAGCCCATTTCCTCACTGTAGTGCAATCTCAGAGTTGGTATATTTAATGTGCAGGGGGAGTGTGAGATGCAGCTCCCCACATGGGTGGGGGTGCAGGAGGGCATAGCCCCCCTGAAAAATAGTAGAATTAATGTACCATTAATTGAAGAGTGTAACGGTGCATTAATGTGCATAATAGGAGGTGAGGGACTTCACCTCCTGCTATGTAGAATACATCAAACTATGGATGTCGATGCATTCATTTTCCCGTTGGTTGCTTTTTCAAAATTCCAAATTCAGCATTTTGGGTCAATGTTCTGAACAGCTGACAGAAGCAGATTCAGAATTTCCGTAGTAAACTTACCAACAATATACATACAAGTGCATCATATCATGTTGCTCGCATCATTCAGAAACAAGTGCCATTATGACTCTGTCATAGCTCATGTTAAGATGTATTAGTTGAGATGTACCTCTCTGGACTATATGAAGAGACACATGACTGATTATGTGTCTCAGGCAGGTATGACCCTAGCCCTAAGCAGCATTCTACCTTCACCCAGGATGATGTCATGATATAAACAAAAAGTGATCAACTTCAACAATTGACATATCTTCTGGTGTCATTCCAGGAGGATCCAGTATCTCTCAGCCTGGGAAACATGGTCAGCAGGTCACGTTGCTTTTTCAGAGAATGTCTGCAATTGTGTCCTCTAGGCTGTCAGATACTTGCAAATACACTTGCCTCCTCCATAGTGCCTTTTTTAGGCAATGTCAAAGCAATAAATGTTCTGATGTAACAAAATCCACTGGAGGCAAACTGAAAGTTCTGCTGCTTAATGCTAGGAGTCTAAACATGATGTTGCACTGGAGGAAATTGCCAACCTGCTATCTGACAGATTTGGTGAAAACTTCACCCCCCCCTGCCCCATCAGCCATACCCCAAAGCATACTTGACACCAGTCTTCTGCCTAGTATCTCTAGAGATCAGGTCATATCTGTTCTTTCCATAGATAAAACATGGCCTCAAGGGTACCATATAATATCCCAGGTTGCTTACTAAGTAATCTAAAACAGGACATGGCAGATCAACTTGGCATCCTTTTTAACCATAGCCTGAGTACTGGATTTGTTCCAGCAGAGTAGAAAACACAAACAGTAATCCCCTTGCATAAAGGAGGGCCATCAGCCAACACTGGAAACTATAGACCCATAAGTCTATCCAGTCTCATCTGCAAGGCCATGGAAAGAATCATCACTAACCTTATCAACAAGGACATAGGCAACCTTCAGACTCTAGATCCAATACAATTTGGCTTCTTTAAGGGAAGATTATGCCTACTAAACTTAGTAGGCTTCTTCGAGAAAGTCATGGAAGCCCTACATGAAGGTAAGACAGTGTATACCGCCTGTCTTGACCTGGCCAAGGCTTTTGGCACAATGCCCCACTCAGATATCATTAAAAAAAACTTTTCCAGCTAGGAAATAACTCTTATGCCACTATATGTGTAGCCAATTGGCTCACTAACAGAGCACATACTGTCAAAGTCGATGACTTCACCTCTACCAGTAGACCCATAACCGGTAGCAAACCACAAGGATTTGTGCTGGGCCCTTTACTGTTTGGAATCTATTTCTCTGAAATCCAGGCTAAAGAAGATGGCCTATGGCTCACCAAGTCTGCTAATGATTGCAAATTGGGTGCAATCCTTGAGATCTCTAATGATTTTAACATATTATTGGAGGGGCTAACACAGACAAATGATTGGTGCCAAAGCCATGGTCTAAATGTAAATGCAAAAAACTTCACCATTATTATTTCCTTTGGCAAAGTGGAATATTCTGATATTAAAGTATAGACAACACCCCCTAAGCTCAAACCCAGTGGTGCAAGACCTGGGAATACAAGTAGATAGCAATCTGAACTTTGACCACCAAGTTTCCACAGTTGTAACAAAAGCCTTCTACATCATGCACCTCATAAGTAAGGGCCTCACATCCAGGTATGAGGATGTTAAAATACCACTGTACTCAACCCTCATTAGACAACTAATAGAGTACAATTCTCCCTTTTGCATGCACATCACCTGTGATGCACCAGACCTGCTGCAGCTGGAGAGATGGCAGGGGTTTCTCACCAGAAATGTAGAGGGCCTCCAAACCATGGCATGATGTATGTGAATAGATGAAAGCCCTATCACCATACTCTGTATTGTATATGCTGCTAAAAGGCTGACTTGTGCATGGTCAACAGGGCAGTCTCTGACTCTTACCTAATGGAAATGCTGCACATCCACACATCAAATAACACAAAAGTCACTTGCTCTAGTGATCTTAACCTAGCTTGTTATATTGACAGAAAATGCTTGCGAGACAGATATAGCAGTTGACATCAGCAGAGTCTGGTGAGAGGAAGATGATAATAGCAGTATCTCACATATTAGTGTAAAATGCTCTCTCTAATGTAAATCAAGTGAAAACACACACACACACACACACACACACACACACACACACACACACACACACACACACACACACACACACACACACACACACACACACACACACACACACACACACACACACACACACACACACCTTGGCTGCAATAAGAACAGAGCCCCTATCTAAGTACAGCAATAAGAGATATCAGTATTTAATGCAAGAATCACAGCACAAGTCTGACTTGGAGTGTGTCAGACAACACTTTGTAAGTGATGACATCATCAATGCCTGGTGAGGAGAAGATATTATTAGCAGTGTCACACATGTTGGTGTAAAATACTCTCTGTAATGTCAACCAAATGAACAAACACAAGCACACACACACACACACACACACACACACACACACACACACACACACACACACACACACACACACACACACACACACACACACACACACACATGCACGTGCGCACACACACACACACACACACACACATGCACACACACACACACACACACACACACACACACACAACAGTTGACTGTAGTGAGAACAGAACCCCTAAGTACACCAAATAGAGATCTCAGTATTTAATACAAGTTCTACAGCACAAGTCTGACTTAAAGAGTTTAGGCCAACACTTTGGAAGTGATGATATCAGTCCGATGAGGAGAAGATGGTAATAGCAGTGTTCCACATGCTGGTATAAAAATTTCTCTCTAGTATCAACCAAGTGAACAAACACAAACACACACCAGTTGACTGCTGTGAGAACAAAACTCCTACCTATCTAAGTACACAGACTAGAGAACTCAGTACTTAATGCAAGTGCCATGTCATAAGTCTGACATTTACAAGGCTGGAGGACAATTTATAGTGGATGACATCATCACTGGATGTTTGAGGGATGATGTTGGGAGGCCTGAATGAAACTGATGTGTATGCATGTCCAACTGTCAAAATATTGGTGCTATATGGGATTGTACAGATGACTGCAAGATACACAGTTGTACTTTCAAAATATTGGTATTCCATGGGATTGTACAGATGACTACAATATATACAGTTATGCTATTCTGACTGAATACACACAAACACACACACACGCACACACACACACACACACACACACACACACACACACACACACACTCACACACACTCACACACACACACACACACACACACACACACACACACACACACACACACACACACACACACACACACACACACACACCAGTCAACTGCAACCAGATTAGAACTGTTACCTAAGTACACAAACAAGACAACTCAGTACTTAATGCAAGTGCATTGGCACAAGTCTGACATCTACATGACTGCAAAACAATTTATAGTGGATGTCATCATCATTAGATGCTGGGAATCCCTGTCCAAAATGGATGTGTAGACAGATACAACTGTCAAAATATAGGTACTCCATGGGATTGTGCAAAGTACTGCAGGATACACAGTTATCTTCTTCTGATGAGACACACACACACACACACACACACACACACACACACACACACACACACACACACACACACACACACACACACACCAGCTGATGGCAGTGAGATTAGAATCCCTAGGTACACAGACTAAAGAACTCAGTAGTTAATGCAAGCGCCATGGCACAAGTATTATTTTTACAAGGCTGCAGGACAATTTGTTGTGGATGACATCATTATTGGATGTTTGAGTGATGATGTTGGGAGGCCTGTATGAAATGGATAACTAGTCACGTACAACTGTCAAGATATTAAAATTCTGCACTGTTACCAGATTGATGAGTGTGCAAAGCATATGATCTGCTGTTTTGTTTCCTCTGTGCAGGTATACCTTGAAAAGCAGCTTTGTAAACTATATGCAAACAGCTGTCCACATTACTACAAGTACTGGAAAATCTGAATGTGTATTGTCAGTATAAATATGTCCATGGTATATAACAAAGTATTTTTAATTATTACTGTAGTGTAATTGACATATTTGTGAACAGGTTTGAAGGGCATGGGTGCAAGTAACAGATGGCTACAGTGTAAATATGGTTTCTTTCCTTAAAATGTACCTTCCCTTTGTTTGTGTTTTTACATGTACTTTCATGGAATGAAGAATAAATGGACAATAAACATAAGTAATACATGCTAAGGAGCACTTTCCATAGCACACTGTTGAGCAGCCAGTTTGCATGATCGATGACAAGAGAAGAACATCATGCAGACTATCCTTGCTTATATGCAGCTTTCTATCTAATATAAATTCTCTTTATCAGTATACTTACACAACTGTAGGATGTCAACAGTCCTGAACTCATCCAGCTACTGGTTGAGTGTATCCCACTTGCACCTTTTCACATCATTAAAATGATACCTACACGGTTCTGCAGTTTGTGGAATGACAGTTGTCCTTGAGACAGGATTGGCCAGACTATTCCATGCCTCAGACTTGGTACTGGGAGCTGGTATAGTCCCCTTGCAAGAGCCTTCAGCTGTGGTGCTTTACAAGGAGTCCAATGGAGATTCTGGACTTCTCAACATGCCAGCTCTGCACTCTAAATTGGGCACCTTTTCTTCTGCCACCAGATATGTCCGACTAGGGGAAACAGCAATAGCTCAAAGTGATTTCCCACCAATGCATGTTATCACATTTACTGGTAGTGCACAAACCTGAACAATGATGCCAACCATGTTTTCAAACTGTTAAGTGGAGTGCAACAGTGCCTAATAGAGAAGATATCAGTTTTTGAAACTGGAAGATTAATCTGACACTTGGCATTAGTTTGAGGTTATTTGCTGATGTAACTGTTAGGTGATTTAACTTTGCAGATGTACTGGGGACATACATTTTATGACCTGACACATTTTTGTGTGCAGCTTTACACATTGAAAAAATAGCTTTTACAATGTGGGATTCAAACCTATGCTTAAGAGACAAACATTTTCTTCTTCAGTGGTGATTGTTCATCCTTGTCACATAAGAAATGCTTCTCAGACATATTCATGAAAGATATATAAATACACATGACAGACTGAGGGGTTAGCCATGTATGTGTGTGATCTGAGAAGGTCCTGGTTTATACATTCATGTATGGATCAATATTATTGAAGTCTGAAGGCCATCCAAAGCCAGATAATACCATTGTAATTACAGAAACATAACAGTCAGTATACTTTCATTTATACAAATAATTCATATGAGCTTCACTGCTATACATACTTATTATTTATAATGATGTTTACATTTTTTATGTGTTAATTAAAACTGAGTGCACAACTCTTAATAAAATTGTGAGTGTGTAGTATTTTTTCATGTGACTTTTAATTTAAAGTAAAATGGAATAACAGTAATAATATTTGAAAGTTGCTGTATTAGAACCCACGATCATCTGTATTGCAGCTGTACACTTACACCTGTTGCCAGAGGAATAGTTAAAAATATTTGAATATTTTCATATTCATTATTAACTTCTCTGTGTTAACCATCACACAATGCCTCTTACTTTGTTTGTGCAGTGCCCACCATACTTGATAGACTGTTTCCATTTTGAAATTATCTACTGTCTGCTTTTTGTCTGCAAGTGTCTGCAGTTGTTCTGGACCTGCAGGTGTTGGGGAAGTTTGCTAACTGCAGTGCAATGATGCTTAGAGGGTTTGCATGAAGGAAAGGGAAAGATGCAACAATGTATCCTTTTTGAAATCGAGAATGTCAACATCCTGTCTATAAGTGTTCTGTCTGCTTCATGTGTGGGCTATTAATTCAGGTTTGCATAAAGTTATTTGGCATGCAAATGTGACAAGCACTGCTCAAATTGTTTTTGATGTGTGAGCAGTGTTTCTTAGGTTTCAATCTTAAAAGTAAATGTAGGACTTGAAGTATGATCTACAGTTAGTATATACTGTGTGCTTCACTATGTTTAGCAGATGTGCTACATGTACAAAATTCATAGATGTAGTTTATGTATTTTTTTATGATAGAAATATATTACATGACATTTACTGTATTTATCCATTTCCTATGTTTGCTCTAAGCCATGTACCATACAAATACTGGTATTAAAAATATATATCAAATAAACAACATTACAAAATAAATGTTAGTACACGTGAACGATTCTTTCACAAGTCTGGATATGAACTCTCACAACAATAAACCTACAAAACACAGTAATGATGTCTTATTCCTCTTTGGCACAGAAACAGCTTTGCAGCAAGAATGAAATTAATTGTGCATACAAGCAGGTCCCAAATCATCCACAGTATTAACAAAACATATGGCAATTATACACTTCTGAGTTGTTTGTACGTATGTTAATTTCAGATGTAGTGCTATGAGTGACCACAACCATTTATGACTATTTGCAGCAATGCAGCTCTGTCTTATCTTTATATGGTGTTCATTCTTCTCTTATCTGAGCAGTAATCTCAGACATATTGTCTCTAAGGCATCTTGCATCATTGCCCTTAAAATGTATGAGAATATTAAATGACAATAATATACAGTTATCAACAAAGGAAGTGGAGTTTGTATATTAGTAAACAGAAACTGAGAAATGTGCTCTGCTCACTTTCATTTAAAACCTTGATACAATTACTTCTATACTTTGTAAGTGTATCCTGGCTGATACAGCCACAGCAAGTAAGAGTGTCTGAATTGTGTATTTTTTTCTCCTTCACACTAGCCATTCACAATTACATCCATTATCAAAAACACTGAAGTACTCCCTACACTTTGATTTTATCTGCTACACAAAGCCAAAAGTTTGGGATTTAGCAATTCTGAGTTCACACCTGATGTGCATCTTCACTGTGCTCAGAGGCATGAGTCTACAGCATAACAAGGTAAACATGTAGCAAGGGAATTTGAAGGTGAGAGGATTTGTGTAGTTGTAGAACAAAACCAAGCCAAAAAACTACCATTCACAAAACAAAAACAAGCAATTACCACTGTGAGAAGCACACAGACAAAGTGCAGCAACCAAAATCAAGCTTTAATAAAAGGAAAAACCACATAAAAAGTTAAGCACTTTCTTCCTCAAATATCAGGCTTTATCAGAACTGAGTGTTGTAACAGCAACCGACATTAGTCTCACAATTAAGCCCTTCTAAATGTGCTCCATAACCATGCTAGAAACTGATTAACAATTGGCAGTAAATAAGATATAATCAATTGCTAAGCAACCAGGTAGCCTGGCTAATATATGATTACATCATCCGATAAATACTCTTGTAAATATATCTAAAAATATATAAAATATGTATGGATTACAATTGTTAACAATATATATGCATATAAATATATATAAATAACATGTATCTATACATATCACATAAATGCCATAAAATATAATGGATGGCTATTTGAAGTTCATAACTTAGCTGCATGAAATAGAAATATTGTCATTTAACCCCAGTGGTTTCCATGCATTTAATTTAAGCTGCATAACAGCTCACTGTATTCAAGTCTCATCTTCCAAGGATGCCTATTGGATTAATAGGTAACTATTTGAGCACAAAAAATGAAGTTTACTCGAAGAAAAAAATGTAACATGTTTATACAGGGCATTAGATTCATTAAAATGGTAATGTCTCATATGTGCTAGTAGAACTCTCTGTTTTTCCAACATAAAAACTAGTGCAAACTGTACATAAATTGAAACAAACAACTCCCCTGCTATTACAATGAAAATTACCCGAAGACCTATTACTGACATTCCTGGCTTTCAAGTAAATGTCCTTCATATTACTCAAGAACTCACATTGATTACAGAAGCCACACTTGTAGGTCTCCAGTTTCTTGTGGCTGCATAGAAGGCTATTATCTTTATAATTCTCAAATAACTCTTTCAAATGTGTACCCCTTTTCTTACAAAAATAGGGGCAGTAGGAATAACAACCTTCAACTAAGACATTTGAGTTAAAACCCTCCAGTACTTGTTAATATTTTTTTATATCTCTAGACTGGGAGTTGAAAGTATATATAAAAGATTTCTGAGAAATATGGTCAATATTTTTACTAGAATATTGAAACTCAAAATTCCCACTTAAAATAGGTATATATTTTGTATTCCATTGATCAGTGACCTCAAAGGCTATCTGATGGACCAAATCTGCTGGATACCCTCATTCTAAAAAATAATTGCTTAATAAAATCAACTTCTTGAATAAATTGTTGATATTCTGAGGTCATTCTGGTTGCTCTAATCATTTGTCCCTTAATAATATCCTTCTTTTGGTGAAAGGGGTGTTCACTCAAATAATGTAAATAAGAATTGGAAAAAGTATCCTTATGGTATACTTTAGAGTGGAATCTCCCCTCACTGTAGTCTCTGTAAAGTGTGACATCTATATAATTAATACTCTCAACAAAATAAAAATGAGTAAATCTCAAAAAATTGGTTGTCTGACTAATATAATCAAATAATTATTCTAAACGTTGTGCAGCACCTGCCCAGAAAATCCAGATGTCATCCAAAAATATGGTGTATAAATGCCAATGATGGGCCTACTGGGAACCTAAAACAAATTTCTTTTCCCAGTAATATAATATCAGATTAGCATATATGGAGGAACAACATGCCCCCCTAGCAACCTCCTTGACCTGTTTATAATATTCACCATTAAAAAGCACAAGCTTGTTATTTAAAACAGTATTGATAATCTCCACTATTAATATAACCTCTGTATTAGACAAATATCAATATTCCATAATCACTTCTTGAAACCATTCTAACCCTAGGGTGTGGGAGGGATACAAGAAAATAAATTGACAATGTTAATAGTGACAAAAAATCACATCTGCATGAAAAAATTCAGATGTCACTTTCTTGAGAAATTCCCAAGAATCCTTGGAAATGTGACTAATTTTGGAAACAAAAGATTTCAATTTATGATTGATATAACACAGTTAAAGGGTGGGTTTTGGATCCCACAGCAACCACAGTGGGTTTGAAAGGGGGATCCTCTATAGATTTGTGGATCTTGAGTATACCAAAAACAACAGGTATACAAGGCTTCTCTACAAACTAAAGTGCAGAAAGCTGTTTATCAATCACACTCTGCAAGAAATGGTCCTTCAATATGAAATCAGTTTTAGAATATGCAATAATCTTATTCTTGGGCATAATTTCTCATTATCTCTAGAATCTTGACCATATGTGTATCATAGTCTATATTAACCATGATAACAGCCATCCCTCCACCCTTGCCTGGTTTCATGATTCTATATGCAGTGTTCTTAGAAAAACACTGCACCAAGGACTATTCTTCCAGGCTGCATAACTTTTGATGAAGTTTCCTAAAATCACTCTGCACCAGCTCCTCAAAAATTTGGAAAGCTGTATGAAAGCTGGGGGTTAAATACTCCCCAACAAAGTCTCCAACTGTCCATTCCACATGCATGTCCATTGAAAGTACAAATTAATAACTTTAAAAAAAATATTTCAAAATTCAATCAAACAAAAAGGGATTGAATAAGATGAACACTTTTCATAAATAAACTAAAATAAAAAGAAAAAAAAAAAAAATAAAATTAAAAAAATTAAAATTAAAAAAATTAAAGAAGATTATGATTATCATTATTAAAAAAAATTATTATCACATGTCATATATATCATCATCATGTCTCAGTCATTCTCCCTTTGTCCTCTCTCCCTCTCCCTCTCCTTGTCCCTCTGACCCTCTTACCTCTTTCCTCGTGAAAACTGGGATGAAATTCCAGTTCTGATGAAAGTTGTGTTCTGTTCAGTTGTTTTTAAAAAGGGTGAGGTTAGTTGGAACGAAGGCCTTTTAGTGTTGTTAGTGTTGTGTTGTTATCATTTATTGTGAAAATGTTCAGATCATTATAGTCTATGGTGGTATCTCATCATGCCATCTGAGAGATCCCTTTTGGTAAGAGATAGGCCATATAGTCCAGGCATTCAAGCAGGTCCTTCTGCATTTTGGAAACCTCCCTTTCCTTCCTCCTTACATACCAGTTCACTAATTAATTCCACATCTTAATAACAGAATTTTAAACAGAAATTTCATGCATCATCACCATCACATCATGGTCATTAATAAGCATAAGCTCAAGAAGATCAAACATCAATCATATTTTTTCAAGCCTTTAAACCAAACCTATATGATACCATTAAACAACTATTAAACAGTTCAACAAGTTCAAGATAGAAGTTGCTACCAGGCTATACTTAAAAACTGTAAACCTTACCCAACCTTTTTTTGACTTTGACATTAATACATTAAATATTTTATTTTATTTTTTATTTTAGTATGACTTTATTTTTAAATATTTTTTAATACCCTGGTAGGATAGTCCTGAAGGATAAACCCAGGAGGATTAGGGAAAAAAAAAAATCAAACCATTTTTATTTTTTTTTTAAAAAAAGTCAACATGGAGAGTCTGTGATGAATGAAGCAGTTCAAAAAGCTGCAGAACAGTGTAAACAGTGTACTGAGAAACCCAGAATGGTGCTGTCTGTAAGAGATGATACTGCTTCTGATTTTTTGGATTTTTAAACCAAACCTCTTGGCCCCCTGCAGTCCAAAGTTCCAAAGTTGATTTGATTGAATGGAAGGTAAAGAACTCTGAATCACAGATTGTGATCTGGTCACCTGGGTCAATAGTTGAATCAAATGGCACAATTCTCCCCTTAAATCTGAACCCTCCAACTCCTCGTGTAGAGAAGAAGCATCCATCAGTTGGTCAAATCTGGCTGTCATATTGTGCAAAGAATCAAACTAAGCCAAAGAACTACCATTCACATTATTTTTGATGTATTTATAGGATGATACAATTATATATTAGCCAGGCTATCTGATTGCTTAATTTATCTTATTTATTGTCAATTGTTAATTAGTTTCTCGCATGGTTATGGACCATGTTTAGGAGAGCTTAATTGGGAGACTATTTAATGGCGGTTGCTGTTACACCACTCAGTTCTGATGAAGTCTAATATTTGAGGATTATTTATTATTTATTTATTTACATTTGCTGACCAGGTATGCCCGACTGGACGCAGGTCCATTTTCAGCAGATGCCCAGGGAGAAAAGCTCCATAAATTAAAATATTACAAACATAGTTACAGATGAAGAACATAGTACATTCAGTAGATAACTAGCATCTGTTCTATCCACAAAATCATAGCAGATATTAACAATTGTTACAATAAAAAGTTACTGCCATATAATAAGTAGATAGGCATGGAAGTATCAGAGCTTGCTGTAATCAAAGGTAGTCTGTGGGGGGGGAAGAGAGGTAGCTGATTATGTGTTTTTATTTTTATTAAAGTTTAATTTTGGTTGCTGCACTTGGTTTGTCTGTGTGCTTCTCTCAGTGTAAGTTGCTGGTATGGTTTGTCTGTGTGCTTCTCTCAGGGGTAGTTGCTAGTATGGTTTGTCTGTGTGCTTCTCTCAGGGGTAGTTGCTAGTATGGTTTGTCTGTGTGCTTCTCTCAGGGGTAGTTGCTAGTATGGTTTGTCTGTGTGCTTCTCTCAATGGTAGCTGCTAGTATGGTTTGTCTGTGTGCTTCTCTCAGTGTAAGTTGCTAGTATGGTTTGTCTGTGTGCTTCTCTCAGTGTAAGTTGCTAGTATGGTTTGTCTGCGTGCGTCTCTCAGTGTAAGTTGCTAGTATGGTTTGTCTGTGTGCTTCTCTCAGTGTAAGTTGCTAGTATGGTTTGTCTGTGTGCTTCTCTCAGGGGTAGTTGCTAGTATGGTTTGTCTGTGTGCTTCTCTCAGTGTAAGTTGCTAGTATGGTTTGTCTGCGTGCGTCTCTCAGTGTAAGTTGCTGGTATGGTTTGTCTGCGTGCTTCTCTCAGTGTAAGTTGCTAGTATGGTTTGTCTGTGTGCTTCTCTCAGGGGTAGTTGCTAGTATGGTTTGTCTGTGTGCTTCTCTCAGTGTAAGTTGCTAGTATGGTTTGTCTGTGTGCTTCTCTCAGTGTAAGTTGCTAGTATGGTTTGTCTGTGTGCTTCTCTCAGGGGTAGTTGCTAGTATGGTTTGTCTGTGTGCTTCTCTCAGTGGTAGTTGCTAGTATGGTTTGTCTGTGTGCTTCTCTCAGTGTAAGTTGCTAGTATGGTTTGTCTGCGTGCTTCTCTCAGTGTACGTTGCTAGTATGGTTTGTCTGTGTGCTTCTCTCAGGGGTAGTTGCTAGTATGGTTTGTCTGTGTGCTTCTCTCAAGGGTAGTTGCTAGTATGGTTTGTCTGTGTGCTTCTCTCAATGGTAGCTGCTAGTATTTGTAGAACAGAGGATTGACATTCCTTTAGATTTATCTGCACAGAAGGCTTCTGATGTTGCTGAAGTATGCTTGTATTTTTCAGGTATATGCTAGATTTGTTCACATGTTATGAAGAGAACTGTTATTTATATGCTTTAGGAGATGACACTGTTATCTGTATGTGGTTCTTATACTTCACTCTTGACACAGACATTTTTGCCATGCATTGACTTTCACAGATACTCAGCCTTATTAACTCTTATTACAATTGTTATTGTTAAAACTATTTACCTTACAGTTTTTTTCTAACTTATTCCATGGCAATGTAAAGTGCTATATTGTCAATGATACAAGGGTGTAATGCTTCTGAGATGGCCCATAGACACTGGCAGGGGAGTGCTGGGCATGGTGAGAGGTGCCTAGCAATCATGTACAATTTACTTTTGAGTTGTACATGTGTACGCATTTTGTGAAAATTGCATGTGAATTATGTGCTATTCTTTGGATTCTACAAACTGTCATTTTCTTGTTGTTTTGGTGGTGGGGATCCAAGTATTACTGGTGTATTTCCACATCACCAGTTGGGTTTCAAGAGTCTTGTTCTTGCAATTGTGTAGTCATCCTGGTATTTCCATGTGTGTGTATGGGAACATTTGTATGTATTCAGTGGCATATTGTAGCGCAGCATTCAGGAAGTGATTTAGGATCCTGGATGCTGATTCCTGTGATACCCCCAGCATATGGCCTGTTGTCCTCTAAAAGGTTTATGTAGCTAAAAATCTAAGTGATACACATCCCTCAGTCTCCACAGTTATTGGTTCTCCTCGGTTTGCCCTTGCTGTCAGTTGTGGACTACAGAGGTTGCAAAGTTCCTGTAGTGTGTCTCTAGCCACCCTGTAGCAGTCTCCACAGTTATTGGTTCTCCTCGGTTTGCCCTTGCTGTCAGTTGTGGACTACAGAGGTTGCAAAGTTCCTGTAGTGTGTCTCTAGCCACCCTGTAGCACTCTGTAATTTCCACATCAGGCACACCATGGTAAGTTAACAGGAGTCTAAATATCCTTCTCCTTCTTGGCTGGTGTCTAGCTGCAGCAGCAGCATAGACTTGTGCCTGTTGCACATGCATATGTATAACAGCAACTGCAGCCCCAACAGTGTTTCCATGTAGAGTGCCTTCTGTAGCTGTATACCATTAGGTTTTGGAACTGGCAGGGAAAACCTACACTGTGTCTACACAATTGTTATGTAGCTTGTTGAATAACTCCTCCATCTTGGATCGGTTGATTAGCATACAGTTTAGCTGCTTATGCTTTAATTATCATTACACAATGTTTACCATGTATGTGTAGCTCAACAACACTGCACAGTGTTTACACATGCATAGACTGACCATGCTATGTATCAGACATATCATCATAAATCTGCAAATGGCAAGGAAGGACACAGTCATCATCATCTTTTGCACAGATGGAGAGGAAGCACATGAGCAGATGTCTGTCACAAGGAAATATGTGAATAAGAAGGACTATGAAAATAAAACACACTGTTATGGATACTGTTAGTGTTGGGGAGTGGGTTAACATAAGCTGAAGTGTGAGTGTGTGTGTGTGTGTGTGTGTGTGTGTGTGTGTGTGTGTGTGTGTGTGTGTGTGTGTGTGTGTGTGTGTGTGTGTGTGTGTGTGTGTGTGCATGTGCTATACTAGGGATTTTTCAGATTTAACTGGGTCAGTTTTGACACAGATTCAGTAGTATGTGCAGCACTGTGGCTTGATCTACTAGGCAGGTCCAGGTCATACATGGCAGAGGTTTGAACATACTGTGTACACCCACACCTATGGCAGCTGGTTCTACTAAGAATTGCACTGGATGCATCAAGATCCTTTGTAGATACTGGTGTGCTGCATGACCATGAGCACTATATGTTATGAGATGCAATATTGTGGTGACTACCATGAACACAGAGACATCTTATATTGGCATAGATACCATCACAACAGGTGCTGTGAAAATGCTAACACTGCAGGAATGTGGTCTTGCACATTCATGGCTACAATAACTACTGTCTGTGGATATAGCAGTGGGCTGACTTCATAGATGTCCCTTTTCTCTTGGCAGGCAAGCGTGAGAGGACATTGCATGTTCCAGTGTGTGAATGAGTCTGTTCATGCAATTGCACATACGTGTCACCCACAGCCATAGGTCACCAAGCACACGCTTCATCACTCTCACTAACCCTGCACTGGATGTTGTTGTACTATCCTGTACCTCCAGGATGGCCCTGCATGTATGCTGTGTTGCAACCACTGACACACTAATGACAGTGGGAGGTTGGTAACTATGTCTCCAGCAAGCACCATTATCCACCTACCAGTGTGAATCTCTCCACCTGTGTGTGATAAAGGAAAATGGTGGTACATGGCTACTACAGGGAAGCACATTTCTTTGATTGACAGTATTCTCACTAACCCATCCTCCCTGTGAGGTGTGGGTAGCCTTGGTATCAGCAGGCTTACTGGCTTTGTCCATGGACTGTGTTGAGGATGCAGTGGTCACATACCCTGTGTCCAACACACAGTCTGTACTGACTATGTTAGCTCATCCCTAATATCATTGCCAGAGGTTGTAGATTTTCTAACTTCTGGGACGGGCACAAAAAATCCTGGAAAGTATGACATAAGATAAAAAGTATAAATGCAACTGAGATTGACAAATATTAACATGATAATGCTAAATAATGTAATTGGATACCTTGCACAGATGAATGTGGAATATGAAACCCTGATGTAGCTGTACACCATAAATCAGACAGATTTAATGATTAGAAAAGTGACTATGGAGTGCAGTTGGATTATATATATTTTTTAAATAGGAAGGGGTCCAAATAAATGTGGTACCTCCAGTTTATTGTCTTTTTGGCCAGTCCAGTTCTGTCCCAACATCCAGCACCATACTGTAGGATTCAACTGAGTTGTCACTGCCTCTGAAAGAAGCCAGGAACTCCATCGTCTACCTCAGAAGTGGTGCATTCAATGACCCCACAACCTGTTGACATACCTTCCCATGTAGCCAGGAGTTTAGGTCTATGTTGGACAGCATGTATGAGGTTACTGGACATTTGGTGAACAGTATCATAACCGCAACTGTGGTCCCTAACAAGATTGACATCTGTCTTAACATTTTCTCAGTCGCAGTTCTGGTAGGCTTGGTCAAATGCATGTAGGCCAAAAAGCTATCATCCATGAAGACACAGAGAGTCTGGCATATTTTCATTTTCAGTGGAGGCAGTGGAGGCTGATGAGAAAAGTTCCATCAGTGATTACAAATTGACAAATATAGTAAACACATACTATTGACTTTTTAACAGTATTGGATAGGTGCAAGAGGAACAATATGGGGTATAGAATGTACATAATTTACAGGCTGGACAGAAAAATTAACATCGCATCATTTTTTTGTTTGTTTGTTTTAGGTTGGAAAATAGGTATCAGAAAATAGGTCCTTTAAAAACACAAACGTCTCAAGGAGAACAGTGAGAGGAGTAAAAGGTAGAAGCTCATTCTCCACATAGGAGGACTTTAGCTTGCAGATGGAATTGTCTGTAGGATGCCTAGAGTCTGCAGTGTGCTTCTGCTTTTCCTGTTTTTAGCATTTCTCTAAAGGTATGGAAAGCAGTATACTTACCTGCCTTGTTCCTTCATGCTACTAGAAAATCCTTACACCACCAGTCTCATCTCATGAGCATATAGCATGCTGATTGTGTGCCTGCTTTTGTACATCTGTTTGTATCCACAAACTTTAATTAAAAGAAAATAAATATCACATTAAAACTCAAAATCACTAGTTTTAATGCATCTTTTGTTCGGATGTATTTTAATGCATCAAAATAATTCTAGGTGCATCTTATAAAATCGTAATACATTTTTTCACAAAGCGTCCAATACAGGGCCTGCCATATTAATATGATCTTATTTTAGTGCTCTCCTATCCCCTTCCAAGAATCCATTTCAAGTTCCCCTTATGTGAGTTATGCTAGACATAAGGAACTGATTTTGTCTTCCTAGTCCATTGCAATGCAGTGGTAGCAGTGGAGTCACAAGCATCTTACAAACCTTCTGTAGTAGGAGTGCTTTGTTTTTCATTTTTCCTGAATGACTACAAATACTCTTCTCGCACAGCTTTTTCTAAGCCATTCATAGTAATTATACAGTTCCAGCCAAAGAAAGTACTTAAATTGCAAGCTTCTGTAAGGCTCATCATTTTGTAGTCCTATGCTATGAGCACAAACAGATCCTTCCTCACACTCTTCTTGAGGTGTCAAAGTTACCATTGTAATCAAAAATGAACTTGTAAAAAGTAGCACTTACCTTGTAGAAACAGAGCTTCAGGCTAGCTTATCCAATTCTTCTATAACTCAGGTGTTGTAGTGTCCAAATTTAGCTATTGTACAGCATCTTCTGTACCATGATGAGGCTGTCTGCCATGCTGTTTTTAATATGCAGCTTTACCTATATAGGTGTGATGATTATGCTAAGTAGGGCTCAACTCATTGTTGATTCTGTTTGTGCAATGAGCAAACCTGCTAACCATTGCTGTTAATTCTCATTGATGCTATGCACATGCCTGGACTGCTGAGGGCAGCACTGTGCTTGCACAATGCAGGCCATGCTTCCAGAAAGGATCTGTAATTCCAAATCCAGCCACCTGTAAACAGAGTTGCTGTAATGCCTGATTTCTTAACAGCATACACAGGGATACAGGACTGCCATATTTCATGCCTTAAAGTGCAATTGTGAACCATCTTCACAAATAGCAGCCAAGTAACACAAGCAGTCAAAATCAGCAAAAATACATCCACAGGCTACCAGATGAATAAACAAATGGTTTAATGCAACAAGAACAAAATAAAATCTTCAGTAAGCGTTTTTGTCTTCTAAGTCCTTTATAAAGAATTCTTCAGACTGAAGCAAACAGCAAAATTCATGTTTAAATATCTTAGAAACCATCACCTGAGATAACATGATGTGACGTTACTAAAAACACATGTTCCTAGTGCTTTTACCCTTTCCTTTTCAGATAGCTGACAATTTATTCTCTATTGTTTAGTCCTGGTGGAAAGCAGTCATTTAGTCTTACTTGCCAGCAGTATTCTAACCACCCTAATTCTTCTTCAATATTAATAGTATTTACTTCAATGGATACCGTATCAAGTACTATACATTTAAAGTCTACCTTACATTTGTTTGTTTTATAGTGTTTACATAATGCATTCCTCTCATCACCGGACTGAATGGCATATTTATGCTCATAAATCCTTCTATTTAATTCTCAGGTGGTCCTTCTAACATAATAGGATTTGCATTGACTACAGAATCATAAGTAAGCAACATTTTTAGACTTACAACTAAATTGTCCTGGGATTTTAACTTTTATACCTCCTATTTCTATTTCATTTCCTTCCGTAAAAATGTAAGTGCACATATTACAATTACAACATTTAATCATCCCACATTTTCTGTTACTTCTTTCATTTGGTTTATTCAGTTTTCCCCGAAAATAATTTTTAAAGTTTTTTTCCTTTTCTTTGTACAAATAGAGGATTATCACCTACTTTTCGAAATACATCATTATTTATTCTTAGTAGTCCCCAGGTTTTTCTAATCACATTTTTTATAGCTAATGAATATACGCTGTTTTGAATGGCCATAGAAGTTTTTCTTTTATAAGGGATTTTTTTCTTTTCTATTAAATATTTTTCCCCTCATCTCTATTCTTTCTTCTAATAATTTATTTACTTCATATTCTGGGTATCCTCGTTTTCTAACTCTATTGCAAAAGGAAGAAAATGGATCCAAACTACAAACAAATTGACAGAAAACACCAGGAAGGACCCTGTTACCCAGGGCAGTAGAACCAAATGTGTAGCTTCTTCTAAAAACTCATCTTCACTGTTTGCATGCCCACTTATTCTAGACAGTTGCCCCTTTATTATATTTAGCTAGTATTTTTAGGATGCATACTAGAGAAGTACAGATACATATTGTTCTGCACCTCCTTTTTATAAATTCTAGATACTAATTTGTTATTCTTTTTATACAAAAACAAATCCAAAAAAGTGATTTCTTTATCGCTAATATGATGAGTACATTTTAAGTATGTGCACACATTGTTTATATATACCAAGAATTCTTCTAGTTACTCATACGTACCTCTCCATATTAATAGTACATCATCAATAAAGCTAAAAAATATTTTTATGCTATTTTTATATTTGCTTTGTAACACATGAATGGTTTCTCATCCATGCATAAATACATTTGCATAACTGGGGGCCAAAGCTGCCCCCATAGCTACACCATTAACTTGTGCATAAATCTCATCATAGAATGAGATGTAGTTATAGTTTAATACAATATCTATCATTTCCATTATTAATCCAACCATGTTTGTTGAATACATTTGAGAATGCAATAATTCCATCCTTACAATTTCCATTCCTTCATCATTCGGTATTATAGTGTACAAGGATTTAATATCAAGTGTTACAAGCAAATCATTTTTATTTACTGCTATTTTCTCAATTGTTTTTCCTAGCAAATTGAAACTGTCTCTAATATACATAGAGGTATGTGGAATAATTTTTTGTAAGAACGTATCTACAAATACAGACATACCTTCTGTTTTACTGTTCTTACTAGTCACTATTGGCTTAAGTGTGGGTTCTTCCAGGGCCTTATGAACTTTGGGTATTCCATACATTTTACTTATTTTAGGGTTGGTATTTGCTAGACTCTTCCTTATTTTTTCATCTCTTCTACCAGCATTATACCATTCTTCTATATATGAATCAATACATCTATACCTTCTTTTCACATCTTGCATAGTTATCTTTTTGTAATACTTATCATCTAACAGCAATTTCATCTTAGCTTCATATACATTTCTATCTAATACAACAAGTGATCCTCCTTTGTTAGCTTTAAAAATAAATGTCGTTGTATATCATATTATCAAATACTATTTTTCATGTCTAGTTAAATTATAAAATTTGAATTCAGCTTTTCTATGTAACATTTCAATAATTTGCATTTCACAAATATTTAAGAACATTTCTAAATCCTTATACAAAGGTGGATTAAAACTACTAGGTCTATAACAGACAGCAGTACTTTCAGCATTGTCATTTTTATTAAACAATATATCAAAATTTAAAAGTCTCACACAGTCTCTGAGATCATTGATAGTTCATAATTTGTCAGCTCTTTGGGCTGGTGCAAAATTCCAGCCTCTATTCAGCACCTTACATTCTTCATTATTTAATGTATAGCTATGTTCTCCGATATGCATTACTTTGGTTCCAGTTCTTCCATTTCGGCCCTTTCTTCACAAAGTTGTTTTTTTGTTGGCTTCTTATAATTATTGGCATTTGTATTTCCACTTGCATTACTTGCAGTCACTTGGGTCCATGATCTATTTTCACCATTCACCCTTTGGTAAACTTACACAACTTGATTTTCATTAGAATAAGTCAGTTGTTTAGATGTGTTTGCCACCGCTTTCTCCTGTCCGTTGTTTTCATTAATAATTACTGTATTTCCTCCTTGTGAACTCGACTGTGTTTGTGACCCACTCATATTTGTATTTCCAGCATTATTTTTGTTTTCTCCTGGTTTACTAGATTTTTTAGTTTGCAGTCATTCAGAGCGCCTTACCATGCTTGACTGTTCAGCCCCAACATTGGCGTCTTGTGTCATTTCCTCTGGCCGCACATTTCCTTATAGCTGTAAACCGTATGCAGAGGCCACTCCCCCTGCATATTCAACACGATCCCTCTCATACTTTTTTATTTTTCTGCTACTAAGTGTTTTGTTCAATTTATCCAGATTTTCATGGATAAAGTACATTTTGTTGTTAAAGTTCACATCAGAGGTATTTTCTTTTAACATATTGAAAAATTGTCCGAGCATTTTCAGTCAGTTCTTTCATCTTAGTGCTATTATAACTGTGCAGCAATTCCATACATTGAATACCCGCTGTCTGGTTTATTTGTAACCATTTATCTACCAACTCTTTTGGTAGATTTTCACCTGCTGGCAATTTTAAAATTCTGAGTCCCTTCGGGATTCTCTGAACTTTTAAATTGTTTTCAATGTAAATATTTTCCCACTGCAGGCACTTTAACTGTATTAGGTCTTTCTCTAGCTTTGAAAACATCTCATTATGATTCACACAGCGTTCATTATATCCTTCTTGTTCATTCATATTTTTGTTGTTAAAAGGATTATCGGGAAATTCCAAACAGTTCTTTAACACTTCATCACTTGTCAATAAGCTGGTACTTAACTTATTGGAAGTTCCTTCATTGATGGTTATAAACGAGCCCATCGGTGTGTCATTCAATACACATCCTGTTGTTACTGCAGTAAATATAAGGTAGACTTTAAATTTATAGTACTCGATATGGTATACATTGAAGCAAATATTATTAATATTGAAGAATTAGGGTGGTTAGAATACTGCTGGCAAGTAAGGCTAAATGCCTGCTTTCCACCAGGACTAAACAATAGAGAAGAAATTGTCAGCTATTTGAAAAGGAAAGGGTAAAAGCACTAGGTACATGTGTTTTAAGTAAGGTCATGTCATGTTATGTCAGATGATGGTTTTTAAGATATTTAAACATGAGTTTTACTTTTTACTTCAGTCTGAAGAAGTCTTTGTAAAGGAGTTAGAAGACAAAAGCGCTTACTGAAGCTTTTATTTTGTTCTTGTTGCATTAAGCCATTTGTTTATTCATCTGGAAGCCTGTGGATATATTTTTGCTGCAATAGTGAACCATGATAACATAGTATATGGATTATCGTAGCTTGCCATCCATAGCACAAAGAATGTGCCTCTCAATAACAGCTGTTGTGCAGTAGGTGGGATATGTAAGCCCTGATTTGGGCACCAGTTTTCTGCCATTTTTCACTGAGATTCTTCAAGGTAAAAATCATGGCTGGATAGGGTATTGCTTCTTTATGAACACGCAGAGGTGGTAAGCATATGTAACACTCACAAATCTTTCTCTACCTCCTACTTTGTCAATATGTGTTTCCTTTGCTTATAGCTTGTAATTGAAAATATATTTTTGATCAACAGCTTTTCTTTATGTATGCTCATTTGTCTCAGATATCCCATTACTGCGTATAGGACTAGGAACTTGTTCTTTGTCTAGCTAGCTCATCACATTAATATTTTGCATTTTGAAATGAATGTAACAATGGCTGTGGGTTTAGGTCACCCTCTCTCCTGTTTATGTTAATAGCACTGTAAATTAGGAATTGTGTTTATTTTTTGAGTCACATATGTTATGTGCAACTTAACTATACAACAACTACATATCAGCTGTAGGTTTTCATTGTATTTAAATTTATTTCTTCCTTCCCTCTTTTTTGCTATATTTCTATTTTATATATATATATATATATATATATATATATATATATATATATATATATATATTTTTTTTTAATTTGTTTAGTATTTTATTTCCCACTATTTATTTTACCATTATATGCAGCAACATCAAGATGTGCACACATCCCTCAGGCAGGTGCAATACCCTTACCAACAGTACCAACACTGACCTCCACCACTATCACCACCAGCACCACCTCTTCCACCGCTACCACCACCACTGCTACCAACACCAACATTACCACTACCACCACCACCACTACCACTAGAAGCACCCAGCACATCTGGGTCCCAGCCTGTCACAGTCATCTCCAAACCTTCTGCCCTTCCTGCGCCATAGGTAGCCCTGCTCCAGATGAGTAGACTGTTGTACCCCACTAGTAGCAGTACTAATAGAGGTGACACTCAGTAGCTGACAGACATTGTGGAAAATAATATTGACAATAGGACAGATGCCTGAATTGGTCAGATGGAGAACTTCATCCAGCAAATGACTGAGTTTCATCCTTGTCCAACCCTGACTCTACTGTCTGAGAAAGGGTCCAGTTTTGATGGTACCCAGAATGGTAAGTAATCCCCAACTGTGTCACAGCTGGCAGAAATTGCATCTGTGGATACCCCATCCTAGCACCCATCCTGTCTTTGGGCATTGAGCAACACTGACATTCTTATCCAATAATTTGTTTTAGTTTCTCTTTATTTTGATATACAATCAGCTCTGCTGAATTTTTGTCACACTTCCTATGTTTTCTACCCTTATTATATGCTTTCCTCACCCCCTCTTCTGCTCTAATTTTTCTTGATGTTACCACACCCACCTCCTTGCCATAGCCCTCCAATTCCTTCCCCATAATTCTTCATTCCTGTCACTCTTTGTATCTTTAATTGCTTTGCTCTTCCTGTGCTCTATGTGCCATGTTTCATTTACTGACTGATGCCTTCTACTGTACATGTTGTTTTCAGAATATGTACATGCCATTTATAAGGTTCACTACAGAAAGATTTGTTTCTCTTGTTACATAGTAAATGTTTGATGAATTTTATTTGACTTGCAGGACATATTTTGTTATTTACCTTATTTTTGTATTGAAGAAATATGTTTCTATTATCAGATTATATTTCAGACTGACAGACATTTATCTCTGTATGTTTTTATAAAATGGAGCTTTTCTCCATAGAAATTATCTATAGTCAAATGGAATGAGATAGATGGATAGATAGGTAGATAGATAGATAGATAGATAGATAGATAGATAGATAGACAGACAGACAGATAGATAGACAGACATATGGATAGATAGATAGGCAGACAGAAAGATGAACCGACAGACGTTGATTGATTAGAAAGATATTGTAGCACTGGACTCCACGATTTAGGAAAAATGCATATAATGTGTAGAATGGATACTATAGCATCGATTGACTGAATCTCAATTTATTGCATGGCTTGTTACATATTGTACATTTAAGTTTTTTTTTTTTTTTATTTTGTTAATTTTGAAATTCCCACAAGCTAAATCCTTTTATTCATCTGTCTTGAGCCAGAGTGCAAACTTAAGGAGCTTTTGTAGAGCAATAAATCAAGCTAAGCAAACTCTCAGAGTGGATTGAGAAATCCGAGCAGAATTAGAAAGAACAAGTTATAAACAATACCCTTTGAAGGCCAAGGGTAAACCCAAGACACCAGACATGAAAGGCAACTGCAATATCATCTGCATTATATTGTTGTACATTTTATGTCTGAAACAAGAAAATCTGGTCTACCAGTAACCAAAAAAAAAAAAAAGAAGGATTTATAACAAAGTATATTTTCTAGGGATCTGAGATTACTGAATCTGTCTGACCATGTGTGTGTGTGTAACCTGTGCTTATATGATATTCTGCAAAAAAAATCATGACAGTAAGAAATCGATATTTTGCTTTTTGGGTTCTGTTTAAAAAAAAGAAAAAAAAACTGTGAGACTTCCATAAGAGATACAGCTCATATGCAGATTGCATAAAGTAGTGTTAAAACAACAAATACATTGAGACAGATCCACTTTGGTAAATCCACTTTTTTTAAATTATTGCTTTTTCTGTAAGAAATTCAACACAATACTTCTAAATAAGTAAACTTGTGGGGATCAGTTTAAGCAACAAAACCACCTTTGTTTGCAATATGGGCAAATCTTAATAAATGTATAATTCTTGAATGGCAGTTAATGTACTATAGAATTCTAATGTTAATTAACAGCACCATTAACAAATTAAATATCAACTCCATCTCTCTTGAGTGAAAGGCATGCTTATTACTTACTGTATATAATTCAAAAATGCACTTATTTGTTCCTGCAGGAACATGGATGTCCCAGAATCATTGCAGTTGCATTTTTACAAAGTGCAAATTTCAGCATGGAAATGATTATGTTGTATTCTTTGCCTAACTATTGTAGAATGTGTTGCTATTTAAAATGGATGCGTTATTGTAATTAGTCTTGTGTACCGGAATTGTTGCAAGCAACATAAGCTTCAGAATGTCGTTTTATTGAATGGTCACTTGTCCTACCACCCAAGAGAAAGTTACTACCTGAGAACTGAAAAGGTGTCATTGTGTGTGTGTGTGTGTGTGTGTGTGTGTGTGTGTGTGTGTGTGTGTGTTTGGTGGGTCTCGTTATTTATTGGTACACCTTGACAAACAACAGTAAAACTAAAATTGAACCATTGGACAGGATAGTCCATTGACCATAAAATGTTTATTGTTTGAACAACAGAAGATAAGCATGAACAGGGAGGCTGCAGGCTAAGGCCATGGAATAGAATGACAGGTTAACACTCCAAGCAAAGAAAATATTGACTTAAGGAGTCATAGTTGATATCCTAAGGGATCAAAGAGACTACAAGGCAATGTAAGATCATGTAAATTAATGACAGGCCACACCTACAAGGAAAGAATAAATCATTTGTTTAAGGAGACTCAGATCATATTTTAAAGGAGAAGAAAAACAGCAGAGATGTGTGATACTGCATTTCACAAAATGAGAGCAATAGAGACATAAAGTGTTGACTTACAAAGTTAGCTGTGGCAAGATGGCAAAGTAAATGAGAAAACTTTCACTTATTTGTCTGGTAGTTAAAAAGACTGAGAATACTCAGCTGTTAATGAGGTGCATCTTGTAGTTATGGGTTTGATACATTCAGCTTCTAATGGAAAACATTGTAGATGTGATGCAGTTGTTGAGGTAGAAACTGCTTAAGGGCTGCCCTGAAAAGGGGCACTAGGTCTAGTGGTTCTACATTACCATCAACTGTACAATACAAATAAACATAGCAATAAATAAAGCAAGTAAATGGTCCCTGTATTAGGAGCAGAAAAAAGAAAACTTACATAAGTTGCAAAATGGAAATAGTCAAAAAATAGTTAAATAACAGAACATGAATCCAAGTTTCAATTATTATTTAAATAGGCATAATATAAATATTTCACGCTTTGCATTGTTGATTCAATAAGCCTCTGCTAAAGTCTACCTACTGAGTCCAATAGTTTGCCTGTGCTTGTGTGCCTAGCAGCCAGTACCTCTCCTCCTCTGATCCTCTACCACCCCTCCACTCTCACCATTACACTATTCCTCCTTTTCCTTGCGACCTTTCCCTGTCCCTTTTCTGCTTTTCCCTTTTCTCCCTCATTTACCAGCCCTGGCCACTAGGTGGCGCTCTCCTCACTCTCTTTTTTCCTCGCTACTTCCTATGCCTCTGATTAGCCTTTAAAGTTTTTGCTGGTTCTCCTATCTCCCTTAGCCTATATATTCTACCTTACAGTCTGCCTATCTCCTTGCTAATAGTGCTAGTACTGCTCCAGTATCTTGCCTGTCTTTCTCAGCTTCACCCTCACCCATTTCTTCCTTTCCTACTTCTGCATCTTTCTGACCTACTCCTGCATATCTTCTCCTATTCCACTGGTCTACTTGGGTTTCCTTTTTCCATACACTTTCTGCTCCTGCCATACCTACCTGCATTTCTGATTGTCTCCTCTCTCCACCTTCTGTTGTGCCCTACCTCCCTTCTGATCACTACGCCATCTGTTGCTTCTCTATCTATCCACTTGTCATTATCTCTATCTATCCGTTTTTCATTATTCCTATCTACCCGGCCCTTACTTATTTTCCCGGTCTGCCTCTGTCTTTGCTGTCCCATCTCCCCTCTTCATAGTCCCGCCTACCTTTCCTTTTCCTCGCAAACATTTCACTTGCCCCGCCTATCATCCTCTGGGGAAGTTACTTATACCCCTTCCTGTATCTGCGTCACTCCCTTCTCTGCATTTCACCTTTCCAGGTCCCTGGCTGCTGTGCGCTCCTGCCCTGGTGTGCTTACTCTGGTAGGTAACCTTACCTGGAACTTCTCTGCTTGGATTTATTGTTTTTGTTGATGCACTAGCAACTGAACCTCCTACTGCATAATTGTTGATTAGTCCAAACGCTACTGTGTGGATCAATATCTGACGAGGTCGACATTGTTTACAAACGGAGGACCCTGCGTTATAGACTTACATTTTTTTTACACACTTTGTTATCTTGAAAACGGATCAGTTTATCCGCGCTTGTACCTGTTGTATACTGTGGACCACTGTTTAGAATTGTTACATTGTTTCTTTTGAGCTCATAGAATTAGTTGCAAGTCCTGTTGTTGTCGCTAATGTTTGCAATGCTACATTGATGTATTGAGCTCAGAGAACTTGCTGCAAGACCTGTTATTGATTATTTTTTATTACAATCACAAGCTAGCTGGGTTTCTCCTGCTTTCCGTACAATGCTAAGGGTGGCCATATGGTTAAATGTACTGCCTGGGTGTAAACCTTATTTTGTTGTAGAGCTATCCCGACTTTTATACAGTTACAGCCTTTTTCTACCTAACTGCGCCACCCACGTGGGGCTTTCTATAGCTACAACTAGCGTGTTTGCTATCGCAAACACGCTAACTCCCACTCAACTAACCAACCGACCCTACTCAGATGGCTTGTCTCTAAACATGCCTCTGTCGCTAACCTTATTTTAAGGGTTTTAGCATTTTTGCCAGTTTTATCTTAAGGCTCCTTGTAACCCTAACTGCGTGGTGAATGCTATATGCTCCATCGCGAGTCAGCGTTGCAATAGTTAAGCGTGCTCTAGTGTATATCTCTGTTACAGACTCTTCAATTACTTGCAACAGTATATTGGGTTTAATGTTCTTATTTCCCCTTGCATAGTTATCTTAGTTGCTATAGTACCTGGACCTCTGATACTAAGACCAACCAGGCTTATATGTTATTATCCATAAGTCCTAAAACGATTATTACTTCTGTGTTTTTGAAGTTAATTGGATACAATCTACTATTTATTGTGATTATACCTGCCTGTTCTATTAAGCGTTGATACATACACAACCTAGTCTTTATAAACTGTTACTTAAGTTTGAGTGCTAGACTGATAGATTCTTTTCTAATTCAGCTTTGTTGTAAATGCGATCTCTTGTTATCTGTTAAGTGGTTTTATTTGTATTAGATTACTAGATACTTTTGCTGTTTGGCCTCTGACTGTCCTTGTTACATGATTTCACTATATACCTTGATCTAATACGTATGCTAACTTTGTTATATTTTTTCCTCCTCCCTACCCGTCTACCCTTCCCCCTAGAAAGTTCTTAACTCTATCAATACTTTGAACCTTGGCCTGCCTCTCGCCCTACTGGTATCGGATGATTCCTGGCCTTGCCTACAGTGACTGAAAGTCTGCCTGCCTCCCATATTTCCTCCTCATTCAAGGAACTGAAAGTAGGTAGTGGGCTTTGCATTGTTGATTCAATAAGCCTCTGCTAAAGTCTACCTACTGAGTCCAATAGTTTGCCTGTGCTTGTGTGCCTAGCAGCCAGTACCTCTCCTCCTCTGATCCTCTACCACCCCTCCACTCTCACCATTACACTATTCCTCCTTTTCCTTGCGACCTTTCCCTGTCCCTTTTCTGCTTTTCCCTTTTCTCCCTCATTTACCAGCCCTGGCCACTAGATGGCGCTCTCCTCACTCTCTTTTTTCCTCGCTACTTCCTATGCCTCTGATTAGCCTTTAAAGTTTTTGCTGGTTCTCCTATCTCCCTTAGCCTATATATTCTACCTTACAGTCTGCCTATCTCCTTGCTAATAGTGCTAGTACTGCTCCAGTATCTTGCCTGTCTTTCTCAGCTTCATCCTCACCCATTTCTTCCTTTCCTACTTCTGCATCTTTCTGACCTACTCCTGCATACCTTCTCCTATTCCACTGGTCTACTTGGGTTTCCTTTTTCCATACACTTTCTGCTCCTGTCATACCTACCTGCATTTCTGATTGTCTCCTCTCTCCACCTTCTGTTGTTTCTACCACTCCGTTCGCCCTACGGGCTCACTCCGCTCTCCTCCCTACCCCCAATTCCCACCCACCCCCAGGGGTCCTACCCTTATACCTCTCTTGCCACACCCCTATCCCATCCTTCCAATCCTTCTCCTTCCTGCTCAAACTTCCTCCCACCCATACACACACCCCTTTAACACTACACACTCCCACTGTGCTCTACCTATCTCCTCCTCCCTACATCTTGTTACTTAATCATCTCACTTTAACCTCTATCCCTTCACTGTATTACTACTATCCCCTCTTTGCCTACTCCTTTTATACTTTCTTATCTATTCAACAGTAGAATACCCCCTTCTACATCTTGCCTCCCATACTTTCCACATCCTTCTCTTACTTCTCATACTCATCTTACAATGGCTCCATACCTGCCAACCCAGATCTTACTCTCATTCTTACTGTTTACCACTCTATACTCAGTCTATCTCCTGTCCTGTTACGAGAAATCACTTGATGCCCAAACTCTCCATCCTCACAAACACACCTCCACATTTCTCATTCCACTTATTCCATATCCTTTTACTTCTCCTATCCCCAACTATCAACTACCTAAATTCCACAGACCTAGACATCTCAACTATGTCATAACATCTGATAATAAAACCAAAATACTAACCTTACAAAGGCACTACCTTAAAATCAAATGTAGCAATCCTACCCTTCAAGATGGTGACATCCATCCTAACCCTGGCCCTTCTCTCCCCTCCCCCCTGGTGCCTATGCCTAAAACCAATAATAGCTTCTTAATAGGACATCTGAATACCCAAAGTTTAAACAACAAAGTACCATACCTACATGCACTCCTTCACACACACTCATTTGATATTCTTTGCCTCTCTGAGACATGGCTAAAACCTAGCACTAAAGACTCTGAGATTATTCCCCAAGGCTACAATATAGTAAGACTCGACCGTCCCAAAAGAAAAGGTGGTGGTGTTGCAATTCTCTTTAGAAATCATCTAAATATCACTACCCTTCCAGCCTTACCAACTCAAGATAGCAGGATAGAAGCCATTATCATCAAACTCCAATTAAATTCCAAAAAATCCCTTAATATCATCTGTATGTACCTGCCTCCTGGTAACAATATACCAACCCTTGAAGATTATCTTAGTTACATATCAGCCACTTATCCTCAGGAAACTATCATACTCGGTGACCTGAACATAGACTGGAATAGTATTAATGAAGAAAACCCTTCATCTCATATCAACCTACATGGTTTCACCCAAACCATCACCTCGACTACTAGGCTCGATAAACATACTAAAAGAGAAAGCATTCTAGACTGGATACTTATAAACAGAGTAAAAGATAATTACAAATTAGGAACCTTGCCAGACGATATCAGTGACCACTCTCTAACTTTTATTACAAGAGAAAAAGCTGATTGGCTTAACCCCCACATTACTAGAAAAATACGCACCTCCAAACATTTTAATCTGGACCTATTTCAAACTGAACTCAGGGCATGTAACTGGAACCCCTTAAAAACACTTCCTCTTGAAAATGCAGCATTACATTTTAACAAAATGTTCTTATCCATTCTTGACAAACATGCTCCTGAATGTATTATTAGAATGAAATCTAATACGGCCCCTTGGCTATCCAATGAAACCAAAAAGCTCATTCTCACTAGAAATAAAGTCTGGGCTAGATGGAGATCCCACAGAATCAACACTGATCTTCTAAACTTCCGACAGCTTAGAAATCTAACTAAAAAGGCAGTGATAACCGACAAAAAGAAATTCTATATCGAACTACAACAAACTCTTCTTAATAATTCAAAACTATTCTGGTCCTCAATCAATAAACTCCTCTCCCCAGGAACTTCCAAAACACCTTCCCCACTAAATGCAGACCCTGATACACCACAACAGACTGCAGATGCTTTTAACTCTTTCTTCACAGAAACTATTCAAACTCTAGCTAAACAACTTAATGCCAACAACTTCTGTCCACTTAGTAACCAAACTAACTCCTCCTTTAAATTTTCACTACAACCTATCCCTACATCATACATTCACAAACTTCTTCTAAAACTAAAACCGTGTACCCCCTCCGCCGATAAGCTCCCATCTCTTTTTCTTCAAAAGGCTGCCAAGGTTATTGCTTATCCTATATCAATTCTCATAAATAGGACAATCAAAGAAGGAATCATCCCTGAAATTTGGAAGGTCTCTCATATTATCCCACTACACAAAGGTGGACACTCAACTGACTATGCTAACTATAGGCCCATTGCTCTCCTCTCACCTTTGGCTAAGATCATGGAAAAATGTATCCACCTTCAACTTGTACAATATCTCTCTCATCACAACATAATAGCAAACTGTCAACATGGCTTTAGACCACATCACAGTACCACCACTGCCCTGCTTTCTTTTCTAGATACTATTAATCAAAACCGCAACAACAACTTACTCTCTTCTGCCCTCTTCATTGACCTGTCCAAAGCATTCAATATGGTTAACCACCCCTTGTTACTTAATACTCTTGAATCCCTCTCATTCGATATCCCAGCCATTAAATGGTTTAAATCTTACCTCACAAATAGAAAACAAGCGGTTCTCTGGGATAACCACACCTCTTCTCTCTTGCCTGTTACCATTGGTGTTCCACAAGGCTCTATCCTTGGTCCACTTCTCTTCTCCCTCTTCATTAATGATCTTCAAACAATAATCCCTCAAGCAACCTGCATTCAATATGCTGACGACTCTACGCTTATCTGCTCAGCATCTTCTACCCCAGAACTTATCTCACTCACCCAAACAGTGTTCAATACCGTAGAAACATGGTTCTCTAGTCGTTTCCTCTTACTAAATGCGAAAAAAAACAAACTTCTTCTTTTTACCCCCACATGCAGGACCTCCCCCTTACATTTCACTATCTCTTCCAACAGCGCCACTATCATCTCACCTGACACATCAACTAAATTGTTAGGTATTACAATTGACAATAATCTCTCATTTGACCTACACATTAACAACTCCATAAAACTAGTTAACAGAAAGATAGGATCCCTATATCGAATTAGACCTTTTCTTACACCCTCGACTAGAACAAGGATCGCTCACTCCCATCTTATTTCCACTCTTCTTTATGCTTCACCTATCTTTACCAATCTCAAAAAAACAAGCCTTCACAAACTGGCAACCTGCTATAATAACATTGCCCGCTTTGCTACCGGTAACCCATATAAAACACATCATTGTCTAAACTTAAAACTTTTAGGCTGACCTGAGCTTCAGAACTATCTGATAATCCATCAACTCTGCATTGCCCACAAAATCTGGTACCAACCTAATAATACCCCAATACTCACACAACTCATAATCCCCTATAAAAATCTCAACTCTCTCCGCTCCTCCAGTAAACTTCTGATAAGTTCTATAAAATCAAATAATTATGCTGGTGACTCTCTATTTACCAATGCTGTAGGGACAAAATGGAATTTGTTACCTACTAACATAACAAAGATTACATCATTGCCTCTTTTCAAACAAAATATTAAACTGCATTTCCAAAATCACTGGCTTTGTTCATATAGTAAACCTGATTAGCTTTTCACTATGACTAACTAAATAAAACTATCTCTCTTACTCCTTGATACACTTCTCACTATGTCTTCTCTTCTCTCCCACTACTTCTCTACCTGTTGTCTGTATTGTTTGCTTTTTTCAACATTTAATCCCTAACTTTTCCCATACTCTCTTTTCACTCTACTTTCATTACATACTTTCCTTTATTTACTATCTAATGAGCTTTTTTCTTTTTTCTTCCTTCCCTTTCTCAACTTGTACAATGTCATGTAGATAGTATTGTGTGTCATAGGAATTAACTCCTGTAGTAGTACTTTACATTGAAGGGTTTACTAGTTTTTGTTTTTCATTGCAAACCCTATTACTAACTCTAATATTATTATTACTGTTATTATTATCATTAGTCTATTTTGTTTTGATAGTTTTGCTGTATGTATCTCACTCTGTGGAGCTTTTCTCCCCGGGCCGCTACTGAAATGGAAATTTCTCCAGCTAGACTAGCCCGGTCAACAAATGTAAAATAAAATAAATAAATAAATAAATAAAATGAATCAGCTTAAACGCCACCCCCTTTCCACAAACCTTCTCCTCCTTATCATTCTGTCATCTCCTCCACTTCTGCCAACCTCACCCCCCCTTTATTCTATCTTCCTCCCTCTCTTGCCCGTCTCTTTTCCAGGCAGGATATATAATTACAAGAATGTCTTCTGTTAAAAAAAAAAAAAAAAAAAAAACTTCTTGATAAGCAGTTGTGGCATTAAGTGATCACTGTAGGTTTCAAAATATGTCCTCCTGCAATGTGCATTTAGTCTTTCACCTTTTAGTGAGCACCTCTCTTCCACATCTTTTGTTTTATTGATGAATATACAGTATATCCTTTATATAAATAACCTCATCTATATTTGTAGGGTGCATACCTACCATTTAGCCATGCAGTGGAATCTGCAGCGATGGCTTCTAATTATCCATTTAATACCCCAGCTGCTACATCCTTCTACTGCTACTGGTGTCAATGCCTCCACAAGTTTCAGATGAATTGCAGGTCATTTGTGCTTTTATTGAAGAACTGATGAGCATAATGAAAGGAGTGGCAGTGGACATCTAGTGCATTAATTGGTAACCACTAACCATGGCTACCAGTTCAGGCCATTTAACAAACTTTACAACAGCATCAAGGTGATCTGCACAAACAAAAGTCCATACTGCATCTCATTCAAGGCTTGTACAAGACATCTAAACCTACATGCTGCAGTTGGAACACAAGTTTGATGATTTGGAATACAGAACCCACAGGAACAAAGTGTACAAAATAAGACTGCCTGAAAATGTCAATGGTCCAGAGCCCCTGCAGTTTCTTAAAATGGAAATGGCAAACGTTTTAGGGCTTAATTCACCTACAATAATTGAATGAGTCCACAGGACTCTCTCCAGGATAAAAGTGCCTAATAATTTTTGAGACTTTATAATCAGATGTCTGAATTATAATGTATGTGAAGCAATCTTGTTCAAAGCCTGCAAATTAGAAATTACTTTACAATTGTGGGGCATGTTGTAAGGGTACCACAACTGATAGATCCTCATTCCACTTAAAACGGAAAGTCTTGGTGCCTTTCTTACACTGCTGTCAATAACTCTGTCTCTAAAGGCAGATCAAATTTCCAGATATCCTGTTCATCTTGCAAGAATTACTCTCATCTTGTATGCACTCAGTGGTGAGAGACCTGGGCACACAGCTTGACAGCAACCTTACCTTTGACCATCATGTCTCCACAGTGGTAAGAAAGGCATTCTATATTACTCATCTCATAAGTAAGAGCATTGCCTCCAGAAAAAAAAAAAGTTATAACCTCCCTGTGCTCTTCCCTCATCAGGTCAATAATTGGGTATAACACCCCTTTTGGTGTGTACCTTTCTAAGTGCATGCAACAATTAGAGAAACAACAAAGGTTCCAAACAGGGAAAATTCAAGATCTTCAGCATCTATCATATGGGGATAATCTGAAATCACTGTCACTTAATAATAAAGCCTTCTGGAGGGAAAGATTTGTCTCCCAGAATGTACCTCACCATTTTAACAGACTCCAACATCATGTCAAACAGAGCACCTCATTGGCCCTCTTCAAACGCAATCTGGATGATTGGATGGTTGACCGGAAATTCACGTGTGTCCCTCTAAGATGGGCAACAAGTACTGATCATGGGAATAAGGGTAAAAACTTGGCTGGGCTTGTAAGGGCCGTAGGGCCATTAGCCTGGTAACTTCCTATGATCATATGATCCTATGATCCTAAGAGAATAACCAGGTGGCTTTCCAAAATCTATTGGAGGTGGATTGGATTTTGGATAATGTGCTAAGGATCCCACTGCTACCTTCATTGATAATGTAGCCAAGCCACCACAGGGTGCTTGAAACATTAAAACAAAGAGACCAGACAGAGAATGCTTTTCTCAGAAAGTTGTAAAACTCACAACAAAAACACCAAAAGTACCAAATAATCCTCTAAACAGTCCAAGGCACCAAGGAAACATAGACAGCCACTGATAAATCAAATTAGCAACTTTATTCAGTCAAAATTAAAACAACACATAAACGCTCTCTGTGAACAGTATGTTTTCATTACAATCTTCATCAGATGTGGACTGCTTCTCTCAAAGACCCTTATATATCTTTCATTAGCATACTAAGTTACCAAATAATTTAATTGCCTTTTAATAAACACTTAAAAGGACCATTCTAAAATACAATACATTCAATAAAACCTGTGTTAAAAAACAACTAAAAACTGTAATTTCTTCATAAAAAAATATATATAAGAATATATATTTATATATATATATATATATATATATATATATATATATATATATATATATATATATATGGATGTATGCTAATGAAAGATATGTAAGGGTCTTTGAGAGAAGCAATCCACATCTGATAAAGATTGTGACAAAAATGTACTGTTCGCAGAGAGTGTTTATGTGTTGTTTTTATTTTGGCCGAATAAAGTTGCTAATTTGATTTATCAGTGGCTGTCCACATTTCCTGGGTGCCTTGGACTATTTCTCAGAAATTTCCTTATTACAAACATGGGCAAGGATGTTTTGGGACAGCCACAGGGGCAAGAGCAAGTGATAGAATCAAGAACTGCCTCATTCACCTCACCTCTTCCCACTCACAGCAGATTTGACCCCAAAGCCAAAACTGCATAAGATCACCCCCCCCCCCCCCCCCCCCAAGTGATCTTGAGGATCTCTCTTGCTCCACTCCAGGTATTCAACTGAAAGAAATTGCAATCATGTAGAAATCATTGGGGGACTTGTCCACAGATGAAGGGAGATCAAATGAGGAATCTTCGTCTTCAACTTTGTCAATGACCACATGATGCTTGCATAGGCGCTATATTGCTAGAGTAGCCTTACACAAGGGAAAATGGATTGAGAAGCTTGTTCACAGTTATTTTCTTCCAGAGGCTCTGGGCTTTGCTGAGGTATTTTTGGAACTGTATATGACACACCTTAGGCAGTATGAAACATTCTGGGGTATAATACCTTGACTGACATTTTGTTTCTGCTTTAAACAGATGATGTGTCTACAATATCTAGTTGCTAGTGTTTGTTTATCACTGTATATCAAAATCCAGTCTATCCCTTATGCCAAATGTGCTCACATATAATGTTCTATATCTGCTGTTGCAACTACATATATGGCTATAATGTGTTATTAGGGGAGAAGTTGTTTAAAGTATAACTTTGTAAATACCTTGCCCATAATCAGTTTGCATGTGCATTTTTCATTCTCCATCCAAAGGGACAGGCTGTGGGATTCACCATTGTGGGTCATTCCTTCTGTACCTGGCCTCTGAGTTTTACTTTTTTATGTTGGTCTGGTTGACACTTGCAAACTTAAAAAATTAACTTTATTAATCCATACTGAGCATTAAACTTCCAACTCTTTATTGCCAGGGTCACTGTGTTTATTTCTAGGCAGCAATATAGGACCTGTGTGTAAGCAGTCTGAACTGAAGTCTATTCTCTGGAATGTGAAAGTAATGTCCACCCTTGGAAGTCAAACTCCATACTTCAACACTTATTTAAGGAATGTCCACATGTAGTCTTTTTGCAAGAGTCCATCTATCTCACTGTTCAAAGAAATCACAATCACACCCCATTCCTCCTAGCTCTGTCCTTGCATCCACATTGCTGCTTTCCTGTTCTATACAAATCTTCGACCACCTCTATATCCTGCTTATATCTCTATACACAGTACTAATTTCTCCTCAAAACTGATATACAGTGCCTTCCTGGGCTCATGCTCAGTCCTGCATCAGCAAAGTTTGTCTGATCATGCATATCATGATATATCTGATGATTGTATTGATACAATGTAGTCCTTTTTTTAGTTTTATTACAATACTTCTTCTTTGTTTTTTTTTTTTATCTACTTGTATAATAAAATCTATCTATGTGTATGTGTACAAACAAACATAGCTGTATGCTGTATTTTCCTCTTTACTCTCCGCTTGTAATGGACCTCCCTCCGTCAGTCGGACTTTCCCGGTTAACAAATGTAAAATAAAATAAATAAATAAATAAATAAATAAATAAAGAGACTAAAATAAACAGGTAGGGTTGGCGTTCTTCAGCTTTCTATGGTTGTGGTTTGCTTCTTATTCAACTATAGCAAAAATGTGAGTGGTGAATCTATTTAACAAATCACTATACTGAACAGTTACCCAAGAGTTTAAGGATAAAGATGGCAGATGGCTGGTTTTAAAACTTCAAGCTTATTTTGACTAAATAATACTTGCTAACTTCTATGAGTATAATGAGACTGATACTGCTTCCATTAGAAGGTTGCACTAAACTGTTATTGCCCAACTGCATTTAAAGGGGTTATTGCTGGTAGGAGGGGACCTTAATGTTGTCTTGGACCCCTGGATAGATAGATTATGTACTGGAACACATAGGCTGCTTAAGTGTGCTCTAGCACTTAAATATATGATGTAGGGTTTGAATCTAGTTGATGTTTGGAGGGCTCACCATCTTAATGCTAATGACTTCACATTTTAAGGCAATGGGGAGTTACTAGCAGATTATATACACAGCTAATCACCTGTAAACATACAGGCTGGGTTCTGCACATGAATATCATACATGCCAGTCCCAAAGATCATGTTAAACTGTACTTGATTTGCTGCACAGCCCGCCCAGATTAGGCAATGGAGATTTGATCTTCTATATAAAAATAATTCCTTTGTGCATTCTTTAAAACAATGGGTTCAGGAATTTGTGGACATGGAAGGATATGTCCCTGTCTTGAATGTGGATATTTGGACACTATTTAAAAGGATCTTGTAAGAGGTGGATCATAAACTATGTAAAGCAGTGTAGAAACTAACACTGAAGACAAAGAAAAACTGCATAAATAAAAAGATTGTAAAGACCAGACATTGAACCTAGAGAAATTACAGCTTAAGAAGCAATAAAGACAAATGTAATATGCTGATATAGGATATAAGTGGGAGATGTGACGTCCCCTCTCTGGGCCAGTAATCAAGGAGCCTGAATCCTCACCACTGACACTGGAGAGGGACATTCATGTGGAATTAAAATGGATACACCCAGTATTTCCAGATGCAGCTGTCTGCATCAAGCACAGTTTCCCATAAGAACACAAAGACAACACACTCAGTCTGGGGTCTGAGTTTCTCTCTCTCTCTCTCTCTCTCTCTCTCTCTCTCTGTCTCTATCTCTCTCTGTCTTTCTCTCTCTCTCTCTCTCTCTTTCTCCAGGTCCGCAGTAAGACTTCCCACTGCACAGCTGTAGAGTTGAGTCCTCAGCCAAGTGTCCAAGACAAGTCCTCCACCACTCGCTCTGTGAAACCAGTGCTCTGTGTCCCTTCTCCAAGCAGCTGGCGCACACACTCTTAGAGATTTGATTTTCACATATATATACACACACACACCTGGGAAAGGCTGGCAAAGATTCACTCACTATGCCCCCTTCTTCTCAGACCATAATGTAGTTATACTGCCACCAGACATTCCAAAGCCAGCTGCTCTAAGGCTCTTACAAGGGTACCCAATTATACTGAGTGAACGTAATATTAATACAAATGGTACTGTTTGACCAATGCAGTAAGGCTTTTACAAGTGGCCACAGAGCTACCAAAATTATATAAGTACTCTCAAAGGTTAAGATATTCTCTAAAGGACTACTCACAATGAAAAGTTTAATATATATTTAATAATAAATAATAAAAGAACATGAAAGTATGGAATATCTATTTATAATAAACACCAGAGTTTCATTCACCAGAAAAAATAAAAATAATACAGGTGAACAAGTTCACACAGTTACAGGAAAACAATACTTATCTAATTTCACTAAATTTTCCTGATTGACCTAAAGAATTAGTATTCCCTGGTCAGTTACTAGAGCAAGGCAAGATGAAGTAGGTTAATGGTCTTCCTTCTTTGTCAAATTCCAAAAACAGACTGCTTTGAGACTTCAGTCGCATTTAGAATTAAAACATTTTTGCTCTGGATTATAGAATGACATCACACACACCTGGTCATCTAACTTCTGGTTCCCATACTATCCCTGTTATTGGAAACTGAACCAGAATCTCACACATATGTTTTACCAGGGTCTATATTAAAACATTGAATGCTTAAAACAGCGAACAATGGCTCATCGACCCTATATCAGTGAAAGCTGAAATTGTCAACACCGCAGAACAGCGATTTCTTTCCTAGGAAAAGAAATCACTGTTCCAACCAAAAAAATTAAAAAAAAACAGTACACAGTTCCAAACACATACACACATACCTTAACCCTAATTCTACCCCCCTCAAAAAAAGTAAACAGCTGAAAACACATATGCACGTAACTCAGCCATACATCTGACACAAAAAAAGCAAACATTTTAAAACATATGCACTTACCTTAACCCGCACCCTAACCATAAGGTCAGTAACTGTTGCACATTTACATAAACAGTTCCAAATGCATACACACTTACCTTAACCCTAATTCTACTCCCCCAAAACAAAAGTAAACAGCTTAAAACACATATGCACTTCACTGAACAGTACATCTAATGCAAAAAAACAAAAAGGTAAAGACTTTACTACATATGCACTTACTTTAACCTGCACCCTAACCCTAAGGTCAGTAACTCTTGCACATTTACGCTCAGGAGCTATACCGGATAAGGGAATCTCTGAGACCACACTACAGTGCAGAACATGGAAAAGCAATGAAGCGGTCAAGTGACTTCTTTCCCAGGGAAAGAATTCGCTGAACAGCCACTTCACTGTTTTGCCTGTTTGCTCTTTAGGTGTCAATGAAAACACATTCGACAAAATGTGTTTTCATCGTTCTAATAGGAAATCATTTTACCATACACACAGACAGAGCTTTGATAAGATCTTTTGCAGCTTCTGAAAGCTGGAAAACAATAAAACATGTCCAGTCTTCCTACAGGAGCTAATAAACCATTCTCTAGCACAGACATTTCATGTCTGGCTGAAATCAGAACTGTAAGCTACAATCCTTATGGCCTAAATTATGCAATTTAAGTTTATACTATTTTTCAAAGTTAGCTGGAGTGAGATTAACCTCTTCTCTTCTAGTAGCCTCTGTTACAATGTTAGTTTCAATAGTTATAATACAATCTGACATACATGTGCATTTCTTTTTCTGTCAGGCAGGACACGCTGTTGGAACATTTTAACACAGGCAGCCTTACAAATAAATTTTTCAACACAGGCATCTGTACAAATCAGTTTGATATACAAATGACATACAATTCCTTACAAAACTCCAGTTAGCTGTACTGGCACATGTTATACTTCCACTGCCCTATTTCTCCTGGCATAGCTGGCATTATCTCACATTGTCGCATGCGAGATGGTGTATATTCTGTTGGGGTAAATGAATTGTTTCTTACAAACTATTAGTACACACATGTCATGAGTGGGTTAAGAAGATGACAATACTGGCTATTTGTGATGATGGGGGCTGGTCTGAAGAAATCCACAGGGCATTAATGCTTTTCTCATGTAGAAACCTAGCTCCAACTCAAAACTACCTGTCTTAGAAGTGTGTGTGTCAATTATAATTTCATGTGGGTAGGGGCATCCTTTCCTGCATTAGGTAATGAGGCTTGTGAACTACTTAGCATTCCAATCAAGGTAACTGAAATTAAAACAGCTACAGAATCCCTTCCCTCAGGGAAAACTCTCAGTCTCAATGGGTTCTCATCTGATTTTCATAAATGTATAAAAAAGGAGATAGCCAGGCCTCTACTTCAATTATGATTATTGTTTTTGTTCCCTCAGACATGTAATGGCCCCATCCACAGTGTCCCACATCCACACCAGTTCTACCAGCCCCCACCCCCCCAAACAGAGGTTAGCTGGGCCTTAGTCAGGGGTTTATTCCTGTATGCCACCGGTGTGGATCTTGTCTCTACTTCTATTTTATACTTCTTCAGCTTCTATAAAACATTTCCTTGAGGATGTAGTTTGTGCAAAAGTTATGATGTTTCCAAAATCATTCAGGGACCCAACCAACCCTGGGAACTACTGTACAATCTACCCTTATTTGAACAGACCTAAAAATATTTGCAAAACTAATGACTAATATATTGGAAAAAATACTCACTCATATCATCAAAAATAATCACCTTGGATTTATAAAGGGATGAGCCAGCAGTCTAGACCTGGTATGACTGTGGCTCAATGTTCAAACCGTATATGCCTCATGGCAATCCCCCACCACAGTGACCTTAATAGTTTTTTACAAAGCCTTTCACTCTTCTTTGTGGGACTTTTGTGGATTGTTATGATCAAACTTGAATCCCCCCCCCCACAAATTTTATTAACTGGTGTAAACTACTGCTCTCCAATGTACCACACAAATTCTCACCAACCAAAATATTAGTCCAAATTTATGATACAACATGGCACCAGACAGAGATGCCCATTCTCACCTTTTCTGCATTTTGGGTTTGTATCTACAAGGAAAATTTGATGAAGATAGAATAGTCTGTTGGGAAATACATGTGCCCACGACAACTTGGTTTGCAAATGAATGCACAATATAGGGATCCAATCCAAAACACATTTATGGCTAATAATTTCATATTGATGAGAGGTAGAAAAATTCACTGGGTTATAGGCTGATACTATCAAATCAGTGGCCCTTACTAGATTGTCTCAGGCCCCAAAACTCCCACTTACAATAATGATGGAGTATATCTATCTCAGCATTGGTATGTATGTGCAAATGTATAATTTAGTGAATATTAATATTAAACCACTGCTATTATCTACTAAAGACATCTTGCCCACTTGCAATCTAAGTCACTGCTGTTTTTTTTTATTAAAATTCAAGCATTTAAAATGTATATTCTCCCAAATGTGCTGTTTGTCCTGTGGCATCTGCCACATGCCCACTATTCCCCAATTCTTAACCAATGTTAGACCATTATTAGTAATTTCTTATGGTCATGGAAACCATCTTGGATTAGTCACAAAAGACTATTGATTTCTAAGGAGCTAGATGTATTTTATGCTACAAAATCTCCAAGAATACAGGATGTCAGTATTGAGATGGACAAACCTCTCAATACAACATACTGTTACAGTCCATTCCTCATTAAGGAATAATAACCTTATCTCCATTAAAGGCATTGTGGGAGGGCTGGGTAGAAGTAGGTATTGTGTTTGTAAGAGATCTATGCACCTCATATCTTACAGTCTTCCTCTTGTTTACTGAACTTAAGGAGCTCTTCCCCCAAGTGGACAGTCAGTGGTGGCAGTATGTCCAAATAGCAACCGCTATTAAATCTTTGAAAGCTATAATGCCATACACTCATGGCTTACCCTCTTGCATTATCCATCAGGACTCACTAATGCACTCAGTTATAGGTTCAGGCATACACTATGCTTTTGGTATCGACATGTCACCACTTCAGCTTCAGAGGCAATCTAAAGCATAAAAAATAAATGTGGAGCATTGTGCACTCAAGATATATCAGAAAACCAGCAGGACAAAAGTCTTAATAGAGCTTATGACCCTCATCTGCTCATCTTACCTTCCTTTGTTTTTATAAAGCTACTAAACTGGTAGCACATGAACTATACTTGGATATAAATTGACTAGCCAGTGTTGGAAAAGCCCTATACAAGAAGCAGACTACTTTAATCTTGTCTGTTGACATAATGAAGATCAAACACCATGGTGCCTGTTCATTAATGGTGTCAGAAACATGCTGCCTTTTGGTTGTCAGGAATTCATCAGGTCATTTTACCTTATATTGTTATCCAGTACAATATTCTTTTGGCTTTTTAATGTCATACTTACCATAGTGACATTATTCTTAAAATACTGGGAATAAATTCCAAGTAATTGGAAGGGCTACTTCCATATTTTCAGTTATAAACCAAAGCAATAGATCACTGCTCACATGGATATGAGCATTTGGAATGACTCTTGGTTGCTGTTTTTAATGGATATTAGGTTATCTTAACTTACCCCTGGATTTACTAGTCTTCCGTGCAGGACTAATCTAGTCCTGCATGGAAGCAGCAGTTTAGGAGGAGGATGGCAGCGTGCCATGCATATTAATGAAGGCGTGCTGCCTGAATTCCTAATGCTATACGGAGTGTGGATGAGTGCAGTGGGTGTGTCTGAGAGCAGAGCTCTCAGAATAAACATGCCCCTGCAAAGTAGAACAGAAGAATGTGTAAATAAATAAGCGAGACCGCTCATAAGTGTCCACATATCCCTACCAACAGTCCCCATGTGCTCAACAGCAACAGTACACTTAAATAAAACAAAGAAACCCTTGTAGTTATTTTTTTTTAAAACCCTGAGTACAGCTAACCGTAGGTGTGCATGTTTGCCCATCACTTAGCTATGGTTAAAGCAGCTGAGAAGGCTGAAGAGGATAACAAGGAATATATATGCAAATAAAACAACACAGCAGTAGTGTAGTGGTTAGAGCATCCATCGAAAGAACTGACATTCCCGGTTCAAGTCCCACTGCAACCCATATGATTTTCCATGTGAAATCTGTATATGAACATATCCTCACATCTTTTTGCCATATAACCTACATAATAACATTTAAATGTGAACTAGAGTACTGCATTAAATACACATGTGAAGTGTCACTGTCATAATGAATAAGGCACTAGTAATCAAGTTTACGCAAAAATAAGCAGTAGTAAGCGTGTTTAAGTGCGTATGCGCGGGGGTAAGCTATGCCTAAACAGACTGAGAAATTCAAAGCTGACTGTAAGAAAACATAAGCGGAGGTTGGCAGTGCTTACCAGCATGCAAACTCATGCAAACCCACTTGCAACTGCTTAAAAGTGCCTTAATCCATCTGCAGCCAAGGTCCCTTATTCTTCCCAGCAACAAAATAAACTGCCTCTCCAAGGCTCAAACCCAGGACTCTGCACTCCATACACAAAGTGATTTACCACTAAACCATGGTAGATATACAGAGGCTGAGGTTTTCACAAACATATCATCCAGCACAATCAGTCAACAGTACAGGAAATGTATTAATATCATACCACACAACCTGTTAATGCAAGAGGTCTGGACAAAGTATAAAAAAACAAAAAGAAGAGCCAGCAAAACCAAAACCCAATAATAAACAATTTATTGTAGATACATATGACAGCAAAGAGGTACACAAACCGGTTTCGGCTGGTACTTTCTACACAGCCTTCTTCAGTGTGGAATGAGTTTACTCCAAGCATTCCTTTATATGGACTGCAAACAAATCTGATTGTTTGTATCTAAAATTTGTCATTCAAACCGGGTGGGAAAAGACCACCCAACTTAACAATCCATTTTTTCTCCTTTGAGTTTAATAATGCATGCCAACCTGTTTTGTTGGATTTTTTACCCCTGATAATATCAATAATAGTAAACATGAAATAAGCTGAAGGGTGTGATACCTGATGTTTATATAAAGCATTGTTAATTCTGCCTTTTTTGATGTTGCTGATATGTTCTGAGATTCTTAGTCTAAGAGGCCTAGATGTTTGGCCTATGTAAAAAGCTCCGCATGAGCATGTAGCTAAATAAATTACCCAGTCTGAGATGCAATTGGCAAAATATTTTATCTCATATACATTAGAAGAGTTTCTACTGGTGAATTCTTTGGTTTTTGATATTTTATTGCAATTTGTGCAATGTCCACAGGGATGACAACCCGTAAGCATAGAACATGTGAGAGTAGTTTGAATAGGTTCAGGCTTGTCCACAAAATGTCCATGTTTGTAGTGACTGAATATGCTGCCCAGATTTCTGCCTTTCCTAAATGAGAAAAAACATATATTGGGAATAATGGGGGATAAGTCAGTATCATATAGTAATAAATGCCAATGTCTTTGTATGCTCTGAATCAGGTTGTCTGAGTTTCTACCATATGTGATGGTAAATCTAAGGGGTTGATTGGGAGAACTCAGGTTGGTCCTGTAGGTTAATAGGTCTTCCCTATCCATATGACCCACTTGATGTATGGCATCAAAGACATGGCCCATTTTATAGTCCCTATTCTTGAATCTGTTAACAAGATCTTTGCTTTGTTCACTATAAGATGTGTTATCAGAACAAATGTGTTTGAGTCTGATGAATTGTGATTTAGGAATATTTTTGCATATATGTGGGGGATGAAAACTACTGGCATGTAATATGGTATTATATTCAGGATGTTTTCTGAATACTTGAGTGCCTAAGGTACGGTCAGATAATCTATGGATCACTACATCTAAAAACGTGATATTATTGAAATCATAGTGTAAGGTGAAATTTATACCCCATCGGTTGTTGTTGAGGTATTTAACAAATTCAAAGAGACCTTCCAGATCACCCTTCCATACTGCCCAGCAATCATCAAGGTAACGTCGCCAAATGTCAAGATGTTCAAGGTAAATATTATTATTACTGTTGTATATAAGATCCTTCTCCAAATAGGCCATAAAAAGATTGGCATAAATGGGCGCAAATGAAGAGCCCATGGCGGTACCCTTGGTTTGCCAGTAGCAGACATGTTGGTAAAAGAAGACATTGTTTGTTAGGACATATGAAGCCATATCCAGTAGAAATTCGTTAAATTTACATGTATATAAACCTGAGATTTGTAACCAACAGGATAAAGATTCTAATCCACCAGAGTGAGGTATGTTGGTATATAAGGTGCTGACATCTAAAGTACACATGCGCCATTCAGGTTCCAGTTGAGTGTCAGAAATGATTTGAAGGAAGTTAGTTGTGTCCTGTAAGCGTGAGCGAATAAGTGACAATAAAGGTTTTAATTTCTCAGTCAAAAAAAGGGAGAGGGGTTCAGTAAAGTATCCCCTACCTGATACAATTGGTCTCCCTGGGGGGGGGGGGGTGGGATCCTTGTGTATTTTGGGCAAGAAATATATATATATATTGATTTGATGAATCTTGTACTGAGAGTTGATGCATAAGGTTGGAATCAATAATAGAAGCATCTCTGACATAAGAAAGAAATTCAGAAATTTCCTTTTGAAATTTCGATGTTGGATTTATAATCATTTTGGAATAATATTTGGCATCAGATAGTTGTCTGAGAGCTTCATTATTGTAATCTTGCCAATTAAGTACCACAACAGCACCCCCTTTGTCAGCTGAAATAATGACAATGTCATGATTGTTTTGTAAATTATGGATAACTTGTTGTTCAGCCTTAGTGATGTTATTTGATCGAATATCAAATGTTGAGTGAGAATAATGTAGATCCTTGAGAACATTGTTTTGAAATTGAGAAACAACAGGATGCATGGGATGATTAAATGTAGATTTGTGATATGTAAATTTCTGTACAGCATCACAACCATTAGAACAACCAAAATACAATCTAAGGTTAAGTAATCTACAAAATGAGGAAACATCCTGTGCAAATGAATCTTCAGTAATAAAAAAACCTGGTACAAATGATAAGCCTTTATTGAGGACATTGATTTCAATTGGTGACAAGTTATGACTGGAAAGGTTTAAAACATTATTGTACATGTGTGATACTACTTCGACATTGCCAGATGTAAGAGTCCTTGTATGTCTGTTACCACCTTTGTGTTTTCTCCCCCCTCTTTTGTACCTTGCCCTAAAGGGGCACCTGTAAGTGATCGCTTGGGAATGGGTGAACCAGATGCAGTCTGCAGTTCACTCTCAGGGCCAGAGGTTGGTTCCTCAGTAGAAGAGCCAGTGTCAGAGGCCCAATTAGTTTTAAGTATTGATTTGGGTCTTTTCCTTTTAGTGGGACGACTATGTTGAATATTAAATTTAACTTGTTTTTTTATTACACTAAATGGATTGCTGCCCTGGTAGTCCGAAATATCCCTATTAAACTTCTGAATTTTCTTGGTTTTGAGTTGTGTCTCCAAAGTATTAAGATCAGAAGCTACTCTGGTCAAATGTTTAGCAAAAAAAGGCTCCTTCTCAAAAGGTTTGACATCATTAGCCAAAGTCAAAACAGTATTGATTTCCTTATCAATTGTGCGCTCATAATATTTGTTTAATGCTTCAACAAATGACATGCTCGCTTTGTGTTGGATCTCTGCCCATTCGGATGATAAATTGTCATCTATTTCAGCAACTAGGGGTTGTATTCTAACCCTTAAGCCGCGTGGAGTAATATTTTTGGCAATATATGCCTTGAAAAGTTTGGCATGCCACACATTCGAGCGTAATGATCTTAAATGTTTATGGAGTTTGTCGAATGCCAAATTACAGGTAGTCTCTGACCCCATGGGTTCACCAATATTGGAAGTGTCATGGCTTGAACCCAAACCAAAAACACTCAGATCCTCACGATCTGAGGAAAGTCCAGAGACAAGACTCAATAGATCCATATTACTATATAAGAGATAAACACAAGTGGACAATTATAGCTGCAATGGCTACGTCCAAATCAAGGGCAATAATAGACTCAAATTGAGGCTACATCCCTGATGAGTATCTAGGGCTAAACAGTAGTACAAAATAATGGGACAATCTGGAAGACACACTCAAAAGAAACCAAGTTGGGTGGGCAAAATGCCCATCTAATTGTTCAAAGGATATCAAACTACCAGGGACAGTAAAATCCAAATTGTCACAGATGAAAAAAAGAACAAATGGCCTAATGCCAAAGGGCAATTGGATAAAACTATATGATCCCAAGCCTTGGAAATAAAGTGATCAATACTAAGAGTGGGGGAAAAAAATACAATAATAAATATAAATAGTGACCAACAATCTATCCACTCGAGTAAAGAGAATGGAGGTCTTAATGACAAAACAAAAGTGTCATTCTAAGGGGATCCAATGTCTGCTGCCTGGGATGACATGCTTGACAAGCCACGCTGCTTCGCAAGGGACGGCTTGCACCTGTCACCCCTGGGCTTCCGGATATTGGCAAAGGCTCTTGCCACCCCCATAGTGCCTTTTTTAGGCAAGGCTCAAATGATAAACCTACCACCCTAGAAAACAAAAATGGAGAAAAACTAAGGGTAATACTGCTCAATGCCAGAAGTCTAAACCTCAAGATGCACCTCAAGCCCTCCTCAGTATGGAGAACATCGATGTCTGTGCTGTGACTGAAACCTGGTTCAAGGCTCCTGAGAGCACTCCAGCACTATCAGGTTATACCTCATATCATGCGTTCCGGCCCCAAAATCCGGACGAACCACAAAAGGAGGGAGTATCCATATTCATAAAGGATACCCACACCTCCAGGTTAGTGGCAACGCACAAAGCATCAGAGACCATCCAGGTGCAATTAACCATAGGTAAAACTGCCCTACAGTTTGTAACATGCTACAGACCACCTTCTCAAACTCAGGAAACCCACACAGCCTTCCTGAAGACACTGGAGAGTATGAATGTCTCTCCAAACACCATCATATTGGGTGACTTCAACTACCCAAACATAGACTGGGAACATTACTCAAGCCCCAACACCCTAGCCCAAAGGTTCCTTGAGTTCATAAACTCAAATGCTATGGAACAACTAGTCACCATTCCCACAAGAGGAGAAAATATACTAGACCTGATCATCACAAACATGGGGACAAAATGCTCCACACGGAAGTATATCCCTCATTGGTGAGATCAGACCATAAATTAATCTCACTGGAGATCCACATCCCGCCCACCCCAGCAAAAAGACCACAGTGAAGAACTTCTCAAAAGCAAACTTCACACTTCTTAAGACTGGAGTGGTATCCTTCAAGGCCCCCGAGCCAGTGGAAACCACAACCCACGCTGCTGAAACCCTTACAAATGCCTTCTACGAGCACCTCCAGGAATGTATGGATCAAGCAATCCCTAATAAAATCAAGACCCTTTCCACCAAAGGCAGGAGCCTGGTCTGGTGGACTCCAGCCATAAACAAACTCTACAACAAGAGGAGAAAGCTACTACATGACAGAGCAAAATCCCTAAATGGGAAGGCATCTCTGATCAATACTAGCAAAAAACTACGATCACTCATAAAATCATCCAAGGCCAACTTTGAGAGAAAAATCGCTAATGACACAAAAGACAATCATAAAGCCTTCTTTAGCTATGTTAGAAACCTGGGTGGAAACTCCCAGATATGCTCAGAATTAGTCCAAAATGATAAAAATCACTGAACCCACAGACATTGCCAACATACTGGCAGACAGGTTCAGTGCAAATTTCTCCCTCCTCCCCCAAAGGAGAAATATCTATCCCACCAGAGTCTAGCCTCCCAAACATCTCAGATGCCCAGGTGAGAGCTGCTCTCTCTAAAGCAAAAACACAGCATCAACGGGACCGGACGGTGTCCCTGGCTGTGTGCTACACTAACTCAATGAGGAACTAAACCCACACATAAGGCTGCTGTTTAATCTTAGCCTTACTACAGGATATGTACCCAAAGAATGGCGTGACGGCAACTGTGGTCCCACTCCACAAAGGCGGTGCTTCTACGGACCCTGAAATTACTGCCCCATAAGCTTGACGAGCCTTGTCTGCAAAGCTATGGAGAGGATCATAATGGAACTCATAAATAAAGACATTGGGGACCTACAGACACTGGATCCTACCCAATTTGGCTTTGTCAAGGGCAGATCCTGCCTCTTGAACTTGGTTGACTTTTTCCACACAGTCACTAAGGCCATTGATGAGGGTAAGGCAGTTCACACAGCCTACCTTGACCTAGCAAAAGCGTTCGACACAATACCCCACTTGGGCATCATAGAAAAGCTCACCAGCTTAGATGTAAACCCATATGTCACAAGATGGGTTGCAAACTGGCTCAAGGACAGAACACACAGGGTTAGAGTTGCTGGTGCCATGTCAGACTCTAAGCCGGTCACGAGCAGTGTCCCACAGGGCTCAGTCCTGGGCCCCCTCTTGTTCGGCATTTATTTTTCTGAAGTGCAGGCAAACATAGGTGGATTGTGGCTGACAAAATTTGCAGATGACTGCAAACTGGGCACCATAATTGACATGCCATCAGACACAGACATCCTCCAGAAAGGTCTCATAGAAATGGATAACTGGTGCCAGAGCCATGGCCTTAAGCTAAATGCCAAAAAATGTATAGTCATACCCTTTGGGAAAAACAAGGTAACCCCTAATTACCACATAGGTGGTAATCCATTAAACACGGAAGAAGTTATCAGGGACCTGGGGACCCAAGTTGACAGTAACCTCTCTTTTGACACTCACATTGCCAAAGTGGTTAGGAAGACCTTCTACATTGCCCACCTGATCATAAAGGGATTCACATCCAGATCAGGAGAGGTGATTGTACCCCTGTACTCTTCACTTATCAGACCAATGATTGAGTACAATGCCCCATTCGGAATGTACCTTACCCGACACCTGCAGCAGTTGGAAAGACCCCAAAAGTTCCTCACCAAAAGGATAAAGGGGCTCAAACATATGTCATACGATGCCCGACTGAAGAAACTCCAGCTCTATTCAGTCGCATACCATCTGCTCAGAGGTGATCTGTGCCTGACATACAAGGCCATGTCCAACCCGGAATTAATGGACATGCTCCACCTCAAAAAATCCAAATCCAAATCCACCAGAGCCACGAGAGCAAGAGACTTAAACCTCAACACGGATATAAATAGGACATGCTGGAGGGACAGATTCATCACCCAGAGACTCCCTACACTATGGAACAGAATCCCAGTCCATGTGAGGCAGAGCCCCTCACTGACTCTGTTCAAGAGAAATCTTGACGAGTGGATGGGAGATCGTAGGTTTACCCCGGGAATCATCTCTGTATCACTGCTGGACAGAGGCACAGCAAACTAATGGGTATAGTATTCTCATCCTAAGGGGTGGTGAAAGCCACACACACTCTGGCTAGGCTTTTAAATGCCCCAGGGCAGATAGCCTAGTATGAACCTATGAACCTAAAACTGGTAATGTGGCTGCTGTAAGTTCTCATGAAGGAACTCAGTGGAAACAAAGGGGACTCATAAAAGATCAGAGATAATGTTATACAATAATGCAAAAATATTGTAAACATGGCAATGGGTACTACAAAAAAGTGAGCATCCCTGACAATCCAAACTATTGACACAAATGGAAATAATCTATTACTTGGGATTCTGAAAGGATGTAAATAGATAGCAATAATGTTATCTATTATGATTCAACTATTAATGGACCCAATGGTATAATTATACCCAAAAAATGATGATAGTTACGTAACTATAGGCTATGAAACAGTACACAAAAGCATAGGCACCAAATACTGTTCAGTAAATGGACCCCTGATGTAAAGGTCGAATCACATAAGCATTCAACAAAGAAGTCCTAAAATGATAGGTCTCAATATTGGTAGACACCTAAGTTCAACTGCATTCACTACATAGATGTAATAAGTTATAATAAACACATGTTGATGTGAAAAGACTGTAAATCCTTCACAGAAGGAAAAACACAATAAGACCAAATGCAGTAATACTGATCAAAAGAAATGACCACTGATGTAGATTTGAATGTCAAAAGAGACTCAATATTGTACTTGTTGCAGAATTGGCAAAAACTACATAAAGCCTAAGTAGTGAAACATATCACAAAAACATGAACATCAAACAGTGTTCAATAAACAGGCACCCTGTTGTAAATAAAGTCACATACACAGTCGCCAGAATCAGTACTACTGTTGGTTTATAAATCCCAAAATAGTTGCCCGGTAAATGCAAATAAGTACCTGAATCTGCTGAAAGAATATGAAATAACCTTACTGGTATGAAACATGCAATTTCTGAAAAAGAGACCTATGCGATTGAATACAGAAAAAAGCTGTAATACTAAATTGCCAAAAGTAAATCACAAGATAAACTGTAACATCTAGGCCTCTTAGACTAAGAATCTCAGAACATATCAGCAACATCAAAAAAGGCAGAATTAACAATGCTTTATATAAACATCAGGTATCACACCCTTCAGCTTATTTCATGTTTACTACTATTGACATTATCAGGGGTAAAAAATCCAACAAAACAGGTTGGCATGCATTAGTAAACTCAAAGGAGAAAAAATGGATTCTTAAGTTGGGTGGTCTTTTCCCACACAGTTTGAATGACAAATTTTAGATACAACCAATCAGATTTGTTTGCAGTCCATATAAAGGAATGCTTGGAGTAAACTCATTTCACACTGAAGAAGGCTGTGTAGATAGTACCAGCCGAAACCGGTTTGTGTACCTCTTTGCTGTCCTATGTATCTACAATAAATTGTTTATTATTGGGTTTTGGTCTTGCTGGCTCTTCTTTTTGTTTTTTGTATCATGTCTATTTGAGCCGTGCAATTGCTTACGTGCAAACAACTTTTTTTATACTGGACAAAGTATGCCACACTGTGGGTACAAATGGGGATATATGTCAACTAATGCTCTAATACAGTTAAAATGTTACTAGTTACACAGTTATATGTATTAGAACACATATGTAGAAGGAGATGAAGTCTGAAACACAAAAGTGTTGGCACTAGTTACTGACTTCAGTGCTGCGATCATCCATGACAATTGCCAAGTGAATGAGGAACAGACCAAAATATGAGCCGAACATGCATGGAAATATATCTGAAAATGTAGACAGATAGACAGCTATATATAGCTATATATATTAATGTATGACTCACAAATAATCATATAACATGAATTGCATATAGATACATACATATGTTCATATGTATATGTAGATATATATATATATATATATATATGTATATATAGATACATGTATAGATACATGTATATCGATATAGCCATATAAGATATATATATATATACATATATATATATATATATATATATATATATATATATATATATATATATATATATATATATATATATATATATATATATATATATATATATATATATATATATATATATATATATATATATATAGGTACATACACATATACACAAACAAAAGGTATCAATAGCCATACATATGTAGAAGTAGTGTGGAAGGACTGTGTTCAAAGTATATCCCTCATCCACAAGCCCTTTAACTGTCACCTACGAAATGTGTAGTGTGGCAACCATTCCCACAAATGAGAATACTGACATTAAACATATACCCACCCACAATTCAAAGGACATGACACGACACACAGGTATGCATACAGAGATAACCTTTATTTGTGTACTATACAATAATGTATGCCAGTACTTATACCACATAAGGTTTGAAATATGTAATCGGTGATGAATGCAAGGCCCACACAAAACAGTAGATGCAAGCAATGTGTATATATACCATACTATGCTGTCCAGGCCAAGACCTTCAATTAGTACAACAGTAGAAACAGAATCTGCCTTTAGGATACGTAACAATCAACAATTACAGATGTAGTTCAGCAGCCTCCAATTACACCCTGTAGTCAAGACCTAGGGGGAAAAGTAGCACTTGTTTTAATGTCACGTATCTTGTACATAACATTGCTTAACCTAACATCTCACTATCACACTGAATGACCCTTGTCTTAACAGTTCTATCCCTGAAAAGGTGTCATAACCTAGGTAAATGGCATTCAAACCCCCCTCCCCCCATAAAAGGCTGTACAAGGGCAAGGAACACTGTGTACCACACACTTACCTCTGGAATGTACAAGGGCACATATGTGTTCTCCAGCTGTTGCCCCCATATATATGGACTTGGCCCAACATTTGGTGTGGGAGTCCATGACATGACTGGGATGATAGCAGTAATGCTAGCAGTAAATAAGGGTAGGCCATTACCTAACAACCCTTTCTGTATCACAGCAGAACAAAGACTGGCATATATGTGGAGGACAGAGGCAGGAACATAGGGTCATATTTGCATTATTGCTGTTACACACCTTGAAAATTGCTGGTGTTACAGGATTCGTTGCAGCATACCCTAATGCAGGAATATGACATTGAAATACAAATGGATGTAGCTATGTACTGATAGCACTCAACAGACAGAATGCCACAGATATAGCTTGGACAATACCTGTGTGGTGTACAGACAAAACCTAACAGCCAATCCCCCTGGTATCATATGGATAGGCCCACAGTTGAGAGCTATGCAGACAGACATCATTCCATGAAAAAGTACCATGTGCACAGAAACCCTGTAAGAACAGCAAGATACAATGCACACAACAACACTACTCACACTGTCTGTAGGTCTGGAAACTTACCCAAATGTGAATTTGGCCTGTGTCTGCAGGTTCTGCTGTAAGAAGTATTGTTACCTGCTGCCTGTAACACTGATGTCCACACACAGGAAGGATGTCACCCATACTGGAAAGGTGAAGGGACAACACCCACAGAAGGCAGCAATTTAAAGTGCAGGGCTGCCATGATGGTGGTTATCTGAAGTACTACACAGCAAGCTGCATGCAATTAGCAACTGGTGGACAATGACTAGTGCAGAGGCCACCACCTGATCATGTGCAATACCAATAAAAGCACCCTGCAATCTACTCAAACCAGGCCATTCACTCTACTGGAGAGACTGAGAGAGAGAGAGAGAGAGAGAGAGAGAGAGAGAGAGAGAAACAAATTCAATAAAAATCACAAAGCTTCAGGGTTGTGTTACAGTGGAAAAAACATAACAGGTATGTGAAACAGATATGCATTTACTTGCATGTAGTATATGGCATGGAATAATAGGATGTATAATGTGAAAGGATGTATATGTGCCATCAGTACTTGTTCCTGTAATGATGTTCTGCTCAGCTACTGCACTGGACAATAATGTCAGTCACTGTGGGCAGTGGGACATACCTGTCAAATGTGCAGATCAGCAGTGAATGGCAAAGATGTGACCCATGATATCTGTGTTCTGTAAATTACTGTGGCCAATGGCTGGTGGGGGTATTAATACTGCCATGATAGACACATGGGTGAGAGACCACACCACCTGCATGACAGTCATGTTAAAGTGTAGCATAGCATGCCCAATTGCCATAGCAGTATAATATGCTTATCTAAAGTCTGTCACCATATATACCCCCTTAATGTTAGTCTGTGTTCACATGTGACACCTGCCTGTGTTGCAGCAAGGCAGAACAGTTCAGCTGTGAAGTAAAGAGAGTTACATGAGTGTGGACCAGATGTTTGTATGCACCCCACATAAAGATACATATATGTGTGATACATATTCACAGCTTTGTATGTCTACAGAACCTCAGAGAGTTATATGTATATATAGGTATATATATATATATACATATATATATATATATATATATATATATATATATATATATATATATATATATATATATATATATATATATATATATATACATTTATATATATGTATACATACAGAATGTCTACACACACACACACACACACACACACACATATATATATATTTATGTCAATACATGTCCCCTGCCATGACATGTGTGAGAGAACATCACACATCAATACACAACATACCTACACACCAGTACATGGCTGCAAGATAGAGTATGTAGTGTGGTGTGTAACCTATGATGGGAACACATCACAATTGTTTGAGAAGGTGGGATATATATGTTGGTGAAGGGTATTAGGCACATATTGGTATGTAGGTCTGGTTGGGTGACAAACAAGACAGCATACAGGGTTGGTATATGACACGTGGTGGTTAAACACTGTGGATGGGTAGTTATATTTGGAATGTCGAGGTCATTGAGCCCCCACATGGGAACAAAGGGAACATGGTGCCCACCCATGGACAGTCACAACAGCATCTACATGATCATAAAGGTGCCTGGGCTGTGGGCTGAGCATGAGGAACATGCATGTCGAATCTTGTGTATGTGTACTGCATGCCTCCAGTTGATATAGCACATACCTCATGTCTCTGTGGAGCTCCCTGTACACAAGACCCTGGACCTAACTGGGTGACAGATATATGTCTGTGGGTGCTCCATGTGGGGGGGGCACCATCCCCTGAGGTGGTTCTACATGAAGATAGTGCCGGAACAGTCGATAATTAGGTTCCATGGTGGGTCACGGATGTGATGTGGACTGGTAACATGTGCACATTAGGTGGGAGTGGTGTTCCTGCTGGCAAATAATCCCTACACATACTGGTGTGTAACTGTCATGGAACATATGTGGGTTGTAATAGTCCACACAATCCCAGGACATGTCCAACAGCATGCATAGATATCCCCAATATCACAGAATGGCAGATTTATAGCAATCACATAGCAGGCATACCACATGCATATGTGAAAACATAGTGGCAGTGGCAATGGCATGCAGGTGAAATACTCTGTAACAGTCCGGCAACTCTAGTGTCCCCACAGGGAGCATGTCTATAAACACATAGCAGAAAGTGTTGTAGAATACAATATATGACCCAATGGTACATATACTGGAGACATACCACTAGCATTGTGTGAACATTAAGTTGGAACTGATATGGTGGCGGGAGACTGATATGTGTATTGTTTTATGGTAAACTTGCCATATGAGTTGCTTAGACATATTTCCATCATTATGTCTTTCATGGAGTATGGCACACCCGAGGAATCCCACCTACAGTGCTGCTGAGGATGACATTACAATCACCAGCTTCATCCAGAACTACCAGCTGCTGTTTTCACAGACAAGCCAGGACCAGCATGAGCGAATATCCATTTGGAACGATGTGGTCCACAGGGTGAATGAGGTGGGGATGCACAGTCGTACATGTGAGCAGGTCTGCCACCATTGTAGTGACCTGCTCCGCCATGTATGTTGCTGTGCCACTCCCATGCAAGGTGACTACCTTGCAATGGGGAGCATAACATCCATCCCCCCTCACCAGAGTGGAGGAGCTGCTCATGAGCCTGGTAGCACCTGCCTGCCCAGAAGAGTTATAGACATATACATTCATGGAGGTGGGTGCTACCCACACATCAGACAAGGAGCATGCAGGTAAGATTCCAGGGCATATCAGTAGACTATTGTAGTGTATGCATCTGTACAGGTAGATCATGCATATGTGAGATGTGCAGTCTGTTGCTGTGTAGTACTGATAAACAGTAATGCATAATCTGTAGTACTGTGGACTTCAACTGTTGTTGCACTGTAATATTACATCCACCCTGTAGCAATGCCACAGCTGTGGCCACTGACATCAACTCTATCTCATCTCAATGTAGGTGACTCTGAGATACCAGCAAGGCAGGGGCCAGATGCTGGTGAGTATGGTTTAAGGTTATGCTTGGCAATTCACTGTGCATGTCATAGCTAAGGTGTAGGCCATGTACATATCTAACACACCTACCCATAATGCATGCTGTACATGTTCACTGACAGAGCACACACCTCACTAATGGGATTACCAGCCTAAAACACATGCAATACACAGACCATCTCAGACAACTGTAGCTACACTCCAGTGCATAATGCCCAGGCACAGTTGACATCTGCCTAACATACACAGCTCTGTCATACACAGAGCAGTTGAACATGCTACACATAAAGACATCCCACTCCCTCTGCAAACACACACTCCAGGGTCCTAAATCTCATCAACACATTACAGAACATACTGGAGGGATAGGGCCCTGTCCTGGGGAATTCCCCCACTCTGGAATGGACTACCCATACATGTCAGGCAATGCTACTCATTGGCCCTCTTTACAAAAACACTTGACAACTGGGTGGAAAATGGGGAATTCACCCTGGGTAGTATATCTATGCCACAGCCTGACAGGGGCACAGGAGAATAACATTAGTGGATGGTGCATGGCTGGGAACCCCTGTGGCTAGGCTTATGTAGGTCCTAGGACCAATAGACCAGTACTCACCTATGAACCTATGTGTACCACAGGCAACATCACCCAGGGTTCAATACTGGTCAATAATGATCTCTACACTCACCATAGGTACAGTACATTGTGTTGGTGGTAAGACTAATGATAGTCTATCAGTTATACATGCACCACTGATGATGACACTTCAAGCATTCAGTAAACACGTGTCCACATGTAATCCAGAAACATACAGAGGCTGTGAGCAGCAGCGGGAAAACAACTGACACACAGATACACATCCTGCAATGGTGGTGAGGTATGGTGCACAGTACATGCCAGGGTGCCAAACAGATGTACAGAAATGCTGTGGACATGAGTGTAGTGAGTTCCAGGGGGAGGGCCATCACCTACAAACAGTAGCCATGCATCAAAGCCATGTATAATGTTGGTAACAGGGATTGACTATAGTTGCACTGCATGCTGTTGAGCACCACATGTCCTGCATGCTAACACGTGTAATTACAGGTTTGTGTGTGATACTGTACTGCGCCATCACCTGCTCTTGTGTGTGCGTGTTATGGGGGTGTGGGAGCTGTCTGTAGGTGCTGTCTGATGGAGTGTATGGGTTGCCATGCATGTCGACTGCATGTGTGTATGTCTGTGTGTGTGTGTGTGTGTGTGTGTGTGTGTGTGTGTGCGTGTGTGTGTGTGTGTGTGTGTGTGTGTGTGTGTGTGTGTGTGTGTGCGTGCATGTACTGTTTAGTGGTGATGTACAGGTCTTACAGTTTGTTCCCTGTTTTCCCCCTCACAAGTGGCAAGGTGAGGTTGGGTCCCCCCACACAGGGAATCTGATGTCACTGATACAAACAGTGATCATGAGGATAGGTGTGTTGAGGCACAGGCAGGGTCATCCGGGGCTGCTGCTGGGCCACCAATTGACATTACACACATATCCACCCCATCCACGCACACAGTCACACTGCCTCTATATACCTCATTACCGTTGGCCTTAACTGAGCGACAGTCTATGGTTGGCATTGGCCAGGACAGTATGGTATCTATGGCACATGTGTCAGGACACAGCAGCCATAGCCAGATGTCTGGCGGGGTATCACATAGGCAGATGTGAAGGGGTGCTCGTCGGAGCACTGCTGGTCATCATGCCACTGGCAGACGTGCCACATCTATATCAACCATATGCATGTTCCAGGCTGTCATGGAGGCACAGGCATGAATGGAATGGTACACCAGGCAGGGTTTAAGGGCACAGAGGGTTCATCACACCTCTGTAACTGACAGCATCTGTGACCTAGCAGGTGCCATCTGTAATTACACCAAGGTCATGTACAGACGGTTGGGTGAGACATTGGATCTCATCCACAATGTCATGTCCATGCATCAAGACAGGGTGGGACAGTTGCCACGACCACATGAACGTATGCCAGCAACACCAGCAGCTGGAGGTCACCATGGATGTCCCACCAGTCATAGCTGCTCCTGTAGTGGCAGTAACAGCCCCAGCACTGTGGGGGGGTGCTGTCCACAGACTGTCATAGCAGACCACATGCACGTGGCCCTGGCAAGTCCCAGGAGGAACTTGGATCCAGTGGACATCTGTCAACCTCGGGGGACAGTACTCGATGTGGCTTTGTACCTGATACTGCCTGTAGCACCCCTGCTGAGCACAGGTCCCATGTCTGTAGCCAGAGATGGTGAACTGCAAACCCTGCCAGGTACAGTCTGCAGCTGTCTCAGAATTACCTGTATATGGCAGCCACATAGTGGAACTGTGTGCATGCAGACACACACACATAACCAACAAGCCTAGGGAAACCACATACCTGCACACATGACATCACCATGGCCCATAACAGTACTCATCCCACACACACACACACACACACACACACACACACACACACACACACACACACACACACACACACGTTGTCAATTGTATGGCTCAGCCTAGGCCTCTGGCAAGCCAACAACACACCCTGTGCATATGATGATACCTGTGCCACTCCCTGACTTCCATAACATAGAAGCAGGGACAGGCTAACATGGTGCTGATGCACAGGGTGACTGTACAACAGTGTACCAATCAAATGATGTGTAGCATGTTGTCAGCAGTAAAGTGAAATGCTAATATTTTGTAAGGTGTAGCTGTGCAGCCATGATGCATCATAGCTGTAATTAGCAATGTTGTATTGCTGTCACCATTATCTATTCTGATTGTGCTGTGTTTTCCATGTGCCACATGGCTGATGGGTGTAGTAGTGTCAGCAGGCCTTCTACAGTGGACACCAGTATGTGTAGTGGGTGGTATACATGACATAGCTGTGTACAACACACAGAGCCTTTAGTTTGGATGCAGTACAGGTACAAGACTGTACACAGGAAGGTATGTCCCCATGCAGGTAACACATCTGTTGCACATATAATCCCACCTAGACAGGATAGGCACAACCACACATTGCTATATATGCAGTCTGCAATGTGGATGACATTAAACATGCTAATAGCAGGCTGTATGTCCCTCTCTCCACTCTACTGCGATCCTCACCTCAGTGACATGTGTGTGCCAATGCCGGTGGCATAGCCCTACCCTTAGTAGGGTGTGAGGCACTCAACTACTGTGAATGATGTAAACAACATCTAACAACTTGATTACATACACTGTACAGTATTACAGACAGCTATGTGGGGGGTAGACTCAACAGTAACTGTAATAATGGCGGATGTGTCAACAACAGCCACACCCAGTGAGTTATAGTAACCCCAGTAGTGCTGCACATCTCTAAAGTGTGGAGGAGGGCATTAACACATCTATGACCTGTGAAAGACTGTATATCCATGAGATGGCACCTGTGGAATGTTGGCATTTGTCAAGCAGTCCTGGTGGAAACATATTCTGTGAACGGAGGTAGATCCCTTAACAAATACACACATTCCTACATGTGGGATGGTGTACAAAAGCCTGCTATGATCTACATAGGCATTGTGCACCTCCTAACTCTCATCTATACCTGTCATAATTGGGTCAAGGAGTCATACAAGGTTCAGGTTATATTCTCTGCCTTTGACAAGTCCAACATTGGAGGGGTCCAGTGTGTTAATATTACCAGTGACATTGGCTATTGGTTCATTGTTGATATGTTCCATGTCCCTGCAGACCAGGGTCATCAGGCTACTGGGTGGTAGGTCCCAGCTGACATGGTGGATTTGTGGTTGTCTTTGCCAACATTAGTGAATCCATTGTCAGGTGTAGGCCTATTGGATCGTATGAGGGATCCCAGCTGTTTACTGCACCTGCCCAGGTAGTTCTCCCAAGCATGACACTTCACTTGACTGTACTGCATGATATGTTACTAATGCCAACCTGACATCCTACAGGTGGGATGGAGTACTGTTAACATGTAATGCCCTTGTCATGTAGGGTCCTGGTTATGGGATCTGCTAAGGTTGGTAGTGTATTGCAAGCCAGGCATGTTTGGCTGGAGGGGCACCTATCCATGGCAGATGTATGTTGTTTGGGTCTCTCAAACCCATCAATGGTGCATGTGGACAAATATGTTGCGGTTACATTCCCAGTTTCATCTACAGATGTATGTCTTCATATACCTATATAGATATATATATGTGTTCACCTTTGAAAAGGAGACAACTATTTCTTTGATTGGCCCTTTCTGCAAACCAAAAGGACCGATCTATCATTTCTTACTGCACCACAGTAAAAAACATAGCAGTTCTAAAGGCACCTTCGCTGACTCTCGAACTGCAAGTTGGAATACATATTGTAATACAGGGGGACTTGCCCCCCCTCCACCCCGCTACTGTGATATACTAACTCCGAGTTCTCACTACAGTGGGGATAGGCATATATTCCTCATCCCCTCTATAGTACTATCGGCACCCAGATTGCCAAATCTGCAATGAGTGAATGAATAGTGACATTCGCTCATTGCACATTCGCTGCATTTATTGCAAGATTATGCAATGTTGAGAACATACTTTCGGCCTTCCAGCTTTCAGAGACATGGATTTCTCCTTTGAAAGGTGAACCATATATATGCTTACATATATGAACATATGGATGTATACATATATATCTATAGATGTATGCGTATCTATGTATATATGTATTTACTGGCATATTTATATAAATATATATATATATATATATATATATATATATATATATATATATATATATATGTGTGTGTATATATATATATATATATATATATATATATATATATATATATATATATCTGTATATATTTCTGTAGCTATATCTACATATATAGATATGTTATATCCATTTAAAGATGAATATATATACACACACAAATACATCTACATGGCAGAATACATTCCCTGTAGTGTTGTATACCTGGTCTGTATGATATGTATGTGAAAACATCTTCACTATGTATATCTGCCATGTCTTAGTGGTAAATCACTTTGGTTATTTTGTGCAGGTTCCTGGTTTTGAGCCTTGCAGGAGCTGTTTATTTTGTTGCTGGGCAGAACACAGCCCATTGGATACAGAGTGATTAAGGCACTTTAAAGCAGTTGTGAGCGGATTTGCGTGGGTTTGCGGGACACTAAGCACTGCTAACCTCCGGTTACATTTTCATACACTCAGTTAGCTTCTAAATTGCTTAACCTGTGTAGGCAGTGCTTAGCTCTGCTCAAACGTGTGCAAATTTGCTTGCAACTGCTTTAAAGTGCCTTAATCACTCTGTATCCAATGGACCGTGTTCTACCCTGCAACAAAATAAACAGCTTTTGCAAGGCTCAAACCAAGGACCCTGCATAACCTAGACAAAGTGATCTACCACTAAGCCATGACAGATACACTAATCTTTAATGTTTCAGAAACATAGCATCCAGTCCTGTCAAGCAACAGTACAGAGAATGTATACCAACATCTAGATGTCTGTGACTATATTAAAACCATAACAGATACAACATATCCATATATGTATATATATATATATATATATATATATATATATATATATATATATATTGTTTTACTAACTCTATATACATATATATCACTATATATGCACATATTTATATGCATATGCCTAAACCGACACATATATGTGTCGACACCTATATGTCTACATGTAGACAGCATGTTATATATGTATACGTAGATATATATCTATCTAGGTATATATGGACATAGTTATATATCTGTTAGCAGATATATATATATATATATATATATATATATATATAGGTATATATGGCCATACATATGTAGATAGCAATTGCAGATTAAAAAATACACATATGTCCACATGCACCGTTAATGGGGTTGAGAGGCCCCACACACACTATACGTCTTGTATGAATAGGCATCCCCCCACAGCCAAACACATGCACCCTGCAATACATTGCCAAGTACAGTCTGCCTCCCATAGGACATGTAATATGTGGCAGCCATCAGGTACATAGGTTCATAGGTAGGTACTAGGCTATCGGCCCTAGGGCCCATACAAGCCTAGCCAAAAAATGTACCCTGGCTTTCGCCACCCAAGAAAATTATTTTCCTGTGCCCCTGTCGAGTAGAGCCACAGAAGTGATCCCCGGGGTGAATTTCCCATTTCCCATCCAATCATCAAGATTTTTCTTGAAGAGTGCTAATGAGGAGCTCTGTTTGACATAGATAGGTAGTCTGTTCCAGAGTATGGGAAGTCTCTGGGACAGGAATCTATCCCTCCAGCATGTTCTGTTTATTGTGGTGATAAGGTTTAGGTCCCTAGAGCATGTAGCTCAGAGGGATTGGGATTTCTTTAAGTGGAGCATGTCCAACAGCTCTGTGTTTGACATAGCTTTGTATGTTAGGCAGAGATCACCCCTGAGTAGGCGATATGCGATGGAGTAAAGCTGTAGTTTTTTGAGATGGTCTGCAGAGGGCATCTGTTTGAGGCCAGTAATCCTCTTTGTGAGGTATTTCTGTGGTCTTTCCAGTTGTTGTAGATGTCTTGTGAGGTACATACCAAAAGGGGCATTGTACTCTATAATGGGTCTAATGAGTGATGAGTAGAGGGGAACAATGACCTCTTTTTTTTCTGGATGAGAATCCTTTTGTGATGAGATGAGCCACATAGAAGGATTTACTGACCACTGTTGCAATGTGATTATCAAAGGAGAGACTACTGTCCACCTGTGTCCCAAGGTCTCGTATCACATTTTCAGCATTAAGTAGACTACCAGCTATGTGGTAGTTCATGGGTACAGAGTTTTTACCAAAGGGGATGACAATACACTTTTTGGCATTGAGCTTCAGGCCATGGCTTTGACACCAGGTATCTGTCTCAGTGAGGCCCTTTTGTAGTTTGTCCACATCGTTAGGAGTTTCGATTATGGCTCCTAGTTTGCTGTCATCTGCAAACTTTGTTAGCCAAAGACCTTCTGTGTTGGCCTGCACTTCAGAGAATTAGATACCACGCAGGAGAGGACCCAGGACTGAACCCTGTGGTACTCCACTTGTCACTGGTATGATGTCGGATTTGGAATCCACTACTTTCACAGTGTGGGTTCTGTCCATGAGCCAGTTGGCAACCCATCTTGTGACATAGGGATTTATACCTAGTTTAGTGAGCTTATCTATAATTCCAGAGTGGGGGATGGTGTTGAAAGCCTTTGAAAGATCTAGATAAGCTGTGTGAACCATTTTACCCTCATCTATGGCTTTGTTGACTGCTTCAAAAAAGTCAATCAGGTTTAGGAGACATTATCTGCCTTTTACAAATCCAAACTGGGTAGGGTGCAGAGTTTGCAGATTACCAATGTCTTTGTTTATGAGTTCCATGATGATATATTCCATGGCCTTGCAGACCAGGCTCATCAGGCTAATGGGGCAGTAGTTCCCGGGGTCCATCATGGCTCCCCCTTTGTGGAGTGGGATAAATGTCATGGTGTGCCATTCAGTGGGTACAAAGCCTGAGAGAGGCTATGATTGAGCATGGTACTTAGGTAGGGTGCCAGTTCATTCTGTAGTTCATGTAGAATGCAGCCTGGGATATTGTCAGGTCCCATGGATGCTGTGTTCTTGGCTTTGGAGAGTGTGTTTTTTACCTGTTCAGCCATGATTATAGGAATTTTGCATTCTTCCAGTATAGAGATGGGCTCTCTAGGGAGTGAGAGGGGGGTAAAGTTAGCACTGAACCTATCTGCTAGGATGTTGGCAATATCAGTTGGTTCTGTATATTTAGTGCCATTGTGCTGTAACTCAGAGCAGATCTGAGTGTTCCCATGACATATTAATATATATATATATATATATATATATATATATATATATATATATATATATATATATATATAAATACATGTCAGGGAGGGGTGGGAGAGTAAAACTGAAGCATGTTTGTGTCACACACCTACCAGCACAAGGCATCAAACCCCTGACAACTATGTAGTGCTATTACAGTTTGATGCAGTTATTGGATGCACCACATGGGTTCCCTGATGTGGAGTACTCAGAACATATATGTGAGGGTGAGTGACATCTGCTACAGGGATACGGTAGATATATGGTAGGTGTTGTACATGTCCCTGTCTGCATGAACAGGTGCCAGCATCAACACAGGCACACTCACACAGGTACGCAAACACATTGACACACTTGGCAGGGTCAGGAGTGCAACCCATCACTAGTGGGATTGCCACAATACATCAATGTGCAGGTATCACATGCACCACACGAGTCATATGGAGGCCGTATGGGCAAAGAGTATGAGGAGGTGTCAGACATTAGACAGCATGCTTCAATATTCCCTGGGGGTTGTAGTGAGTGTGGATGTGGACATAAGCACCATACAACACATGTACATGAACACACAGGGTGCCAGTTCTGACATGCATGGATGCATGTCTGCACAGGTATGTGGTGGTCAACTGTGCCATCAGACTGTACAAGGGTAGGTGATGGGTATACCTTGGCATCAGGCCACATGACAATAGTCTGCATTGTGGCTCAGGCCTGTAGATACTGCATTTGCCCACACGTGTGTGTACTGCATCCCCCATCCAGTCACCTGGGTGACTATTGTGTGTGGCCAATGCTGTACATCACATGCCATGTATGTGTTCCTTAGTCCATGACATGGATGGTGTCTGGGATGTGCACACCTTCCACATGCATGTACTGTTATATGTGGAACTGTACCTGGGGTGTCTGGCCCATGTTGTGAACACAGATTGTCATCAGATGTGCCAGTCTTGCCCACCTGTGGGAGGAACTGGTAATGGGCAGCAGGTATACCCTGCACCTAGCTTGATATCATGCTAACATCATTCCCTGATGTCAGTGTCATCTGTCCATACAGGACATGTTGTCAGGCATGGTATGTCCATTGTGAGTCACAAATGAAGGCACCACAGGTGGTGCAGGTGTCCATTGGGAAACATGGTGGAGGTGCATTGTCTGCATGCACATGCATATTGGACAGGTGGGCAGGGTGACATGCCCTCTGTAGCCCACTGCTATCACTGCATAGTTACTATCATTGGCCAATATGCAGTGCACTACCCACATATTGGCTGTTGCCTAGGCATGTGTGTGCGTATGACACATGGGTTGAGTGTGTGCTCTGGGTAATAGTGGGACTGCTAACTTGGTTGGCTGGCCTTGATGTCACATGTATGGGTATGGCTTTGCACCCCAGCCTCCCAGCTAATTTACATCTGTTATCCCTGTATGTTTGACATTGTGGTATATAGTAGGGCCACCATAAAAGAAATAAGCAAAACCTCCTCCACATTGCCCACAGGTGTCATACACTCACCTTTACACAGGATACGAGTTACAAACACACACCTGTCATGCCTGGGAGTAGAACCCCTATTTAACTAGTTTATTACACTACAGCACTATGCAGTTAGAGCACGCGCCATGGACATTACTGAAATATTGTTTTCCTCAAAGGTGTATTTCACACTGAATGACATCAGGGGGATTACCAAAGTAGAACATTTCAACTGTACTGCGAGTGACTAGCCTAAAATGCATTTCTCCCTACACAGACAGTGTGGGTAGAGAACCGCTGATTGAAGTCTACACCACACTGCAGCATGGAGCTGTTATAGGATGCACCACAGGGATTACTCGAGACAGCCTTCCCCAAAGGTGTATTTCACACTGAATGACACCAGCAGGATTGCCAAACTAGGGCATTTCAACTGTACTGTGAGTGACTAGCCTGAAATGCATTGTTCCCTACACAGACAGTGAGACACACCCAAAACATCCACAACTGACATGTGTGGGTATAGAATCACTGACAAAGGTCTATATCACACTACAGCATGTGAAGTTATAGGTTGCACCACAGGGATTACTAAAGAACTTTCTCCCAAAAGTTGTATTTCACAATGAATGATGTCATCAGGATTGGCAAAGTAGGGCAATTGAAATGTACTAGCCTATGATGCATTGCTCCATACACAAGCACAAAACATCCAGAACTGGCATGGGTGGAGATGGAACCCTACCACAGTTATAAATCACACTACAGCAGTACACAGTTACAGGACACGCTACAGAGATTACTGGGCTGTGATTTTCCCAGAGGTGTATTTCTAGGTGAGTGGCATCAGCTGCCTTGCCAAAGCTGAGTATATGAATTTTAAGGAGTGTGAGTAACCTAAAAAGCATTGTTTGTTACTCAGTCAAAGACACACTGATTCACACACACACACACACACACACACACACACACACACACACACACACACACACACACACACACACACACACACACACACACACACACAGTTTCCAAGTTTGGAGTCAGTACACCTACCTAACTACTTTATCACACTACAACAGTACACAGTTACAGGACACGCTACAGAGATTACTGGCCTGTGATTTTCCCAGAGTTGTATTTCTAGGTGAGTGACATCAGCAGCCTTGCCAAAGTTGAGTATATGAATTGTACGGAGTGTGAGTCGCCTAAAAAGGAATTGTTTTTTATTCAGTCAGACACACACACACACCCACACATGCCAGGACTGGGGTGAGAACACCTACCTAACTACTTTATCACACTACAACAGTACACAGTTACAGGACATGCTATGGAGATTACTGGGCTATGACTTTCCCAGAGGTGTACTGCTAGGTGAGTGACATTAGCAGCCTAGCCAAAGTTGAGTATATGAATTGTACGGAGTGTGAGTAGCCTAAAAAGGCATTGTTTTCTATTCAGTCAGACATACAAACACACACACACACACACACACACACACACACACACACACACACACACACACACACACACAGTGCCAGGACTGGGGTGAGAATGCCTACCTAACTACTTTATCACCCTACAACAGTACGCAGTTACAGGACATGCTATGGAGATTACTGGGCTATGACTTTCACAGAGGTGTAATGCTAGGTGAGTGACATCAGCAGCCTAGCCAAAGTTGAGTATATGATTTGTACAGAGTGTGAGTAGCCTAAAAAGCATTGCCCTCTACTCAGTCAGTCAAACACAGATTCACACACAGTTGATAGGTCTGGGGTCAGAACACCTACCTAACTACTTTGTCACACTATAGCAGTACGCAGTTACAGGACACACTACAGTGACTACTGGGCTATGATTTTCCAAGATGTATATTTCTAGGTGAGTGATATCAGCAGCCTTGCCAAAGTTGAGTATATGAATTGTACAGAGTATGAATAGCCTAAAAAGCATTTCTCTCTACATAGTCAGAGAGACACACACACACACAAACACAAAACACACAGTTGCCAAGTCTGGGGTTAGAACTACTATCTAATTGTTTTTTCACTACAGCAGTACACAGTTATGGGACGTGCTCTTGGAATTTATTAGCTACAGCCTTCCCAAAAGTGTATTGCACATTGGATGACCTCAGCAGGCCTGTCATAATACTGCTATGGGGAGGGCGGTGTGTGCATGGGCCGTAACCCATTCATGTAGGGGTTGACATGCCACATGTGGGCACACGCGGGGTCATATGTCACAGGTACATGTATACAGCTACTAGATGACTACTTCATGTTGCACAGCTGGCACGTGCACCACATAGACTGTCATGCGGTCAGATACTGGTGGCTAGTATCTGCAGTGAGTGACATCTGCACCTCACGTGTTTGGGGCCCTTTGGCTGTGTGCTGGGTGGGACAGGCCCAGATGGCTCCTTGTCATGGTCACTCTCTTCCATACATCTATGTCCATCTACCTTTGTTTTATTATAGTGTGTTGTCCTTACATATATGTCTGTATTCCTATCCACTGTGTTTGCAAGGCAGGAGTGGTGCATACTGACATGTGTCTGCACTGCAACTGCGACTGCCAGATATGTCTGGTCCACTGGTGTTTGCAGACATGGCCTTCATCTGTTTAAGTGTGTGAGCATGCCCAGTACGACCTTTCAATATGTTGTTGACTGACATTGCCTTCATTCCTCTAAGTGTGTGAGCATGTCCAGTATGGCCATCTATATTGCATGTGTGGATCAAGTCCAGGTAGTTTGTACTGTAGTGCTGACCTTTGTGTTGTACACCAAAAGGTAGCATGCTGTGTCTGCAGGGTATACATCTGTCATTTGGCAATGACTGTTGCTACATTTCTGCATAGTGGGTGGGGAACACCTGACTGTTTCTACATTTTTACACAGGAGTGAGGGGGGGCACACCTGACTGTTACTATAAGTGTACATAGGATGAGGGGGCACCTGACCCTTTTACACATTTGCTAGGACTGTACTGGTATATCAGGTACTCCTTTTCAGTCTGTAGTCTTACCTATCATGCTGGCTAGAGGCATACCAGTTTACTGCAGATCTTAGCTTTAACTACCTACATATTAGTTTCTGACTTCCTAGCCTTCACAACCTACATCCAACTGCCTGGCCTGCTGTAGTACGTCTGTGTAGGCCTGGGGAAGGGGTTACCCATAGTGCTCATTTAGAGGCCATAGTACAGCATTTGTTTGTGCTTGTCTACACCTATACTGCTGGCTGTAACTGTTGTTGGGTATGTGACCCCCCCCCATCTGGCAAGTGTGAGTCACTTACCTTGTGTATGTCACAGTATTGAGGGTGGTGCTGCAGGGCTGCCTATGTTGGATGAACACAGTACACTCCCTATACATGGTTGAGCACAGGTAGTGTCATGTTTGGCATCCCTTTTACTGTATGTGCGAATTGGAGAGAGGTGTCATTCCCTGGGCCCCTACTGTGTCAGTGCATGTGCTATGCATTGCCTCTTTGCCAAGGCCAGGGCATACTGGGCATGCATCCTTCTGCCTACAGGGGCAGGCTCAGATTGTTCCTCCTCTGAGTCACTCTGTGCCTGTGCAGGCCTTGGCATTGGTGGGGGACTGTGTGGCCCTGCTCCATGCTGTTCCTGCTGCAGCTGTTTCCACAGGATCATATTGTGTAGCATGGCACATACAAGGACACTTTTGGTACATGTAGGTGGTGAGTACTGCAATCCTCCACCAGATGTGTCCAGACACCGGAACCATGACTTGTGCATTCTAAACACCTAAACACATGCTCTATTATGATCTGTGTTTGTGCGTGTGCCTCATTATGGAGTTCTTGTTCAGGTGTGTGTCCATTTCTGATGGGTGTCATCAGCCATGGCTCCAGTATGTATCCAGCATCCCCAACTAGGTGACCTTGTGGGATGTCCCCATTGACAAATGCCTGGTACAGCTGCGTCAGATGCCAGATGTGGGAATCCTGGTAGCTTCCAGGGCAGCCAGCACACACATTCATTATTATGCCCTGGGCATCGCACATGACCTGGCAGTTGATGGAGGGGAAGCCCTTGCGGTTGATGTAGACCCTACCCCACTCACCAGGTGGTGCTTTAATGCATATGTACATGCAGTCTGTTGCACCCACTTCCTCAGGGTATTCTGCTATTTGGTGGAAGAGATGCATATTGCTGGCCAATGCCTCACGGGTGATGGGGAAATATACGTGCTCACCGACATGTGCTGACATGGCATCCAGGAACTGGTGGAGTACCCTGGATGCTGATGCCTGTGAAATCCCCATCATATCTCCAGTTGGCCTTTGGAAGGTACCTGTAGCTAGTATTCTTAGGCCTACACATGCCTTGGTATCCACTGGGATGGGTTCCCCTCTGTTAGTTCTCTGTGTGAGGTGTGGCCGGCACAGCTCAACAATTTGCTGTAGGAGGTCCCTGTCCACCCTATAGCCTGTAGCACTCCACTATCTCCAGCTCATGTAGCCCTTGGTAGGTTATCCTGGGTCTGTACACTCTTCTCCATCTCCTCACTGTGGGTTGCTCAGCAGCATTCACATACTCACCACCCTCAGCCTCTTGCAGATGCTGGTTTATGATAGCAAAAGCAACCCCTAACATTGTTTCTCTTGCTTTAGTTTTGTAAAATTTTCCTGTCTGTGCAGAAATTTTGGGAAAATCAAGGGGGAAAGGTGTTTCCATAATTTATAGAGGTGCTGGGCTGGGCTGGGCTGCTGCCTGTGTAATTGGCTGTTTTTGATGCATTTCACCTGTCAGCTAAGCTAGTTCTCCTTGATTACCTTCCTACTGCTGATTTCCCTTCCCATTGCCTCCCTGTTTAAGCCTGTGTGTGTGCTGCACAAACAGAGTGCCCAAATATGCACAGAGCTACTATTTCCTGGTTTAACTTCCTTTTTCTTCCTGTATAATATGGTGCATGGCGCGCACACCCGGATACACTTTGTAAAGAGCGCTAGGCAGTTTGGACCCACCTCTAGCTTAGCTTTGCTAAGATAGGAGCAGTCCCAAGCCACAGGGCTCCAATCCACTTACAGTATACTCTTGGGACCTGCCTCACAGCCTGGAGAAATCTGTGATTCACTATCCTTCCCCTCATTTGCATAGGATTGCTTGCTAATGCATAGTTACATGTCCCACGCTGAGCCTCCCCCTTAGCAACCATTACTCACTGGCCAGGCTGTCTTATGCCTGCTATTGACTTGCATGGCAGAATACTGCTTCTAGTTAGAATGCTCATTTTAAGTTTATTTTTTTATTTTTCCCAGATCCCGTTTGCTCGCTGCTGTCCTATGCTTAAACAGCTGAGATCGGCAAAAAAAAAAATAAAAGTTGATTTTTTTTTTTTTTATTTTTGAAACAGTTTGCAATGCCAATGGCCTTCTACTTGGCCATTGGCATGCTTCTTCAATGATATGCAGCCCTTATTTGGAGCTGTCATAGCTCTGTTTTGTAGTTTGCAGAAATGTACTCAGTTACTAACTGAGTACATTTCTGTAGACTTCACTTGTCCTGCACTGACAGCTGACAGCTTCCTGAATCACAAATGACCCTCATTTGCATGGTTTTCACCTGCAAATTAGGGTAATTTGCATACAGGAGCTCGGTCCATGCAGGATTAGCCTAAGAGCTCACGTACACATCCTGCAAGCTTGTTCCTGGATCGCACTTCGGTCATATTGCCATAAATAGCTCTTAGACTAATCCTGCACGCAATTAAGGGCTTCATATATCCGGGGGTTGGTCTATGTTGGTCTTCTGTGTATAGTACTTTAGATCATTTGCATAAATATATCAACCCTGGGATTCATGACGCTTAGCGCAAGGACGGCGTTAGCCTTGCACCAACCGTGTGGCATAGAGATGGCGCAACAGCACCACATGCATATTAATGAAGGTGAGCTGCTGTAAAGGCCACATGCATAGGAAACATGTGCGAGTGCAGGGGGTGTGTCCAAGCACTGCACTGAGGCATGAACATGTCGGCTGCATA